>NW_009648526.1:1848159-1906787 GCF_000708025.1 Charadrius vociferus | reverse complement strand
CCCCCCCCGGCATCTGAAGTGGTAACTTAAGAACAGCATACATTACTCCTGAAATGTAACGCTCTGATTCCGTTCTTTCCTTATGACTACTTTGTTCATTGTTGCCCTCTAGGAATGTGTTCATTCTAAAGACTATTTGGTTTTCTTGTCTAGCAAAGTAGAATGTTTGCTAAAGAATTTTTTAAAATCAAGAATCTGACTCAGTTGCTGCTTTTCATGTAAGGAACTGTTTTTAGTTTGATGCTTTGCTTTCTATTATCGTGTCCCTTTGTTTTACTATAATTACAACATTTTCTGCAGTAACTGATCTCTTAGAGATACTATTAAAGCATTGAACTCCTTGTTAACCACAGAAAATACAGTATTTCTGTTTCTAAATACTAAATCAGACTACTGTTCTACTAAACTGTCTCTGATCCTGGAAGAAAACACCAAAAGTTTTGGCAGAATATGAACCTTCATTATTCTTCCACAACCACAATATAACTAACTAATTGTGCAGCTTTGCACCTTATGCAGAAGAATATGCCGATCTTTACAAAAATTAATGTAAAATGGTCAACGACTCACACAAGCATGATATTTCAGGAATATTCTTACCTTTTTCTTCTTTTATCCTAAAATTGTCAATTATCAGCTGCATTATGCAAATACGTGGTTTTACTCTTTTAAAATTCCATATAAACTTATTACTGGTGCTATTGACAGGAAAGTATAATGAACTCAGAGTAACATCATTTGTCTGCTTTCTCACATTTGCCCCATTATACAAGTCAATTTTTATTCTTCTCCCTTAAAAGTCATTTATTCCTATTGATTCTTTACACCTTGGTTCCAGATAAAATAACCTTTACAATATGCAAGTGCTCCCTCAGATCTAACAACATGCATCAGTCTTTCCTGGACCTTTCCTGTCTCGGGTCTCTCGGTGTATGCATCCTCCCAGCTGTGGAACCGATTGTTACCTTCAGCCTGGGGGTTCAAGTTTCATTGATCCGAGGTCTCCTCAAATACAGTACAGGTATATGACCCTGGCTGAGCTTTACTGAGAAAGCTGTTATTATGATGTAAGACAAGAAGGGCATGGAGACCAAACAAAAAAAAAACAAAAGGGGGGGGGGGGGCTAGCAGCTCAAGGATTTCAGAGGTAACATACTGATATGAAAAGCTATAAAAGGGGAGAGGGGGGAGGAAAAGGAATCTGAGGATGGCACTTCGCTATCAGCAAGGATCAGCCCATTTAAGGGAGTTGCAGAGGGACCCCTTGCCTGCTTTCCCAGCCCAATGGAACATGAAAATACAACAGAAACACCCAGTCTTATCAGGTTGATGCACATATCAGAGATTAGCCTACTAACTTCCTAATCCAAGCTTTCTGTTGTTCATATTAAGAAATAAATAGTTGCTCTGGACTCTTAAGTCACATTTATCCTGCTTGCAGAGTCTCTTTGCATATGGTAAAGCTCATTGGTACAAAAGTGATCTAGAGTGGGAGAGTTACAGCATCTCCATTCCACACAACCCGCAGTCATATACTGAAATTCAAGTATATACTTAACAGCACTACTAACAGTACTAATTAAGAGTCATCTTGAGACTTGCCATGAGTGGCAACAGCATGGAAAGATTCAGCAATGAAGAGCACAACACCAAAGTGGAAAAGTAAAATTTCTTCAGTAGTGAATTACAACAACCAGTCCTACTAATTTCAAAATGAGTAAGGAGCGTAGATCACAAGAAAGATCCATTATGATGAAGTAATAACTTTAAGGCAGATGCTGCAAGGATTCTAGAAGCTCAATGCTTGCAACAATCCTGCTCACAGTGCCAGGACTGCCAGAGCAAAGGGTTACATCATTTATCATAAACCTGGAAGTAAGCTCTCCTGGATTCCTGGATCTCTTTTCCCCTACCTGCCCGCCCCCCCCAGCCCTCTCTCTTAGCTTAGATTCCATCAATGTAATTCATTAGCTTTTCAGTGTTTGACCTGTCATTCTCTTTGACAGGATTCCGAGTTAACCAGTGCTCCATTCTTGGCTGCTCTCAACCCTTTCCTATCCTACATCTCCCACTGACATGATTGCTGGTCATCCCAGTATACTCCAACTCTCTCTAACTTTATGGATTCTTGCCATCACAATCCTAACTATTCATCTTCAGTACCTTCGCTGCACTCCAAAAGCCAGCTTTTGCCTCCACAGAACGGTACACTTAAAGGCTGGCCCAGTTGATTCATACTAACTAGCTTGTGTTTCCTTTTTTATGGGAAGAACATATCCTCACTGGTAAACTCCCTCTGATAAGAACCCTACTGAGTTTCACAGTCTTCCAAGCATTGCCTCAAATGTTCACAAAGCGCTCTATAATTCAATTACAAGTATGCTCCAGGAGCTATATAATTCCATAGTACATTCACTTCGCCACAGGCTACCAATAAAACCAGTAATAAATCATTTAACATGAATCCAAAGACAACCTGCAAAATACTATAACATGGTTACTCAAAATAGATATTGAGACAGGAGGAAGGGAAAGGATGTTACGATGGTCCCTTTTTGAACTCTGAAGCAAAGGAGAGAATTGAAATTTAATTGTGGAGGAGTGGATGTTACATTCCTGTTTGTTGATTTTCTTTTATGACAGTCAAGAGAGAAAGCTTAGGTTTCTCACCCTCTATTGTGAATCGTGATATCTCACTTTTTGAAGAGGAAAGCAAAGTGGCAATTCTTTTTCTGACCTTGCCTAACAGAATCCTCAAATAATGGTGCAGCAGCTCATAAAGGTTTCTCCCAGGGTCTATCATTCTTAATGCCTTCAATTAACTGAACAAAGAAATTTTTAACTTTCACATCCATGGGGGGGTTTTTTTTGGGGGAGAATAGAAATAAATAATAAAATACCTAAACTCAATACACCACGGGAAGATTTAAGTTAAAATAAACCTTCAAATAAGTTAACTGTATCTTTATTCAGATAAAAGACATCCTCATTTTCTTTTCTTCACCTCTGCTGTGAGCACAGGCTGAGAGAGTTGGGGTTGCTCAGCCTGGAGAAGAGAGTGCTCCAGGGAGACCTTCTAGCAGCCTTCCAGTATCTGAAGTGGGCCTACAGGAAAGCTGGAGAGGGATTCTTTTTACAAGGGCATGTATTGATAGGACAAGGGGTAATGGCTTCAAACTGGAAGACGGGAGATTTAGATTAGATATCAGGAAGAAATTTTTCTACTAGGTGCATCGTAAGGCACTGGCACATGTTGCCCAGAGAAGCTGTGGCTGCCCCATCCCTGGAGGCGTTCAAGGCCAGGCTGGATTGGGCTTGGAGCAACCTGGTCTAGTGGAAGGTGTCCCTGCCCATGGTAGGGACTTGGAACTAGATGATCTTTAAGGTCCCTTCCAACCTAAACCATTCTATGATTCTATTGACTTTTGGACACATTTCTGCCCTGAAAAACTTTCAGAGGAAGTCATTCTAGAAAAAAAACCAAAAAAAACCCAAAACCAAACCCAAACAAATATGCTAGTGAGTTTACTTAAAAAGGTAAGAAATAAAAGAAACAAAAGCAGTTCTTAGGTCAAAGTTGAGGTAAGTGTATTTTTATCTTTTCACATAGTATATATCCTGCACAAAAGCCATGACGCATGGAAGACAAGGTGGTGGAATAAACTTTAACTTAAAACTTGATCCAATTATAATTATTCTGTGCTAGACAATTTACCAACAGAGCAGCATAAAACCTGCAATTGCTTCCATACATCTAGCTGCTATATTTATTGCTTTTCATAACTTTCCTTCATGCCTCTGATACGAGTTGTTATTCTGACCTCTTAGCTGAATTTCAAATCCATTATATCTACTTAGAACCATGTATTCCAGGCTACAATCAGGATGAAGTCATGCATGATTTTTGAACCCATGAATGAAGATGAATCAATCTCATTGCAGAAATAATTGATGCTATCTGCAAGCATTGTATTCCTTGTTGTGTGTTCAGTGGCCAAAATGCAAGTGAGATATTCTTGAACTTCTGCCTTTATCAGTGAATCACCTTTTGTCAAAGTAAACTTTCCAAGCCCCATTTTTTGAAAGCCTAAAGGGCAACTATGATCATAAAACTGTTAGCCCCGTCTTCCCACACTGAACTTTTTCATTTCTTCATATAAACTCAAACAGTTCAGACACAAGATAGTCAAGATCATTTGTACCCTAGACCTGCTTGATATAACCAATCAATAATTTTCTTCACATAATTAATAACAAAAAAGAGTGATTCATAAAGAAAAGACATCCTAGAAAGTCCTTTAACTCCTCAGATATTTTGAGCTTCCTCATAACATCAATTAACATTCTAAATCACTGTAAAAGTCTCTTAAAGTTCAAACTTACACTGATACTAAATTCACTTAATTGAAAAATAAAGTGCACTTCAACATTCTTTTGTTTTCAAATTGTTGGTTTCTCACTTTGTTTAAATATTTCATCTTTGAAATAAATTCACAAAATTTTAATCAATGCAGCTTGTTTGCTGACAGCCATTTGGCCCAATCAGTATGCTGATTGTCACCTGAACACCATGATTACTTTTGAACTGCATCAGGATTCAAAATATCTATTATTAACACCTCATGAAAAGGAAAAACCTGCTTATTCCCACTGCACAACACAATTGCATACAAAATATTACTTAGGAGGCAGGGTTAAAAAATTATTCAACTGATAGACTGATTTTAAAAATTTTGCAATGTCTTTGGGTCTACCAAAATCTTGTAAAGGGAAGCTTTGCATTAATCTCATAACCCCATGGCTCCTAAAGAAAGAATGATTTCTGCTTACTCAGTCCTAAATTCCCATTGCTGTCACTGTGGAATATCTGCTTTAGTATTAGTTTATCAAGTTTTGTTTCTGAATAAGACAGTAAATCAATAGTGCTGACAGAACTAAGCTACTGATAACTTCTCTGTTAGTGAGCATTTTCATGCTGAGTATCACCACTGCATCCATCATATAGTTAACCATGAATTACGAAGAACAGCATAAGAACAATCCACTGTGAATATTTCATTCTATATCTTTTTTTTTTAAATATTGGAACACACACCAATATTTTTGATGTAATGGCATAAACTGCGCTATGCTCATTTTGCAAGCTAGGAAATAAGGCATGTAGTGAAGATTTGCCAAGGTAAATCTGTGTCACTATCACTGTTGATCTCCAGGTTATAAGACCGGTAAATATAGTGCCACTATTTCACCTCCTTTTGTTTCCAATACTCCGTATTATCACTAAACAGTTATGGAATAATACAAGAGATAAGTCACATGAGTAATTTCCTGCTTAATGTTAGCCTTAGGAATTGATTACTATGCTCTGTATTTTATAAAAAGCATATCCATCTCAGAGAGGTGACAATTATTTGTTCAAGTGACTTTATTTCAGCAGCAAAACAGTCTCTGCTACACATAGGATTAGTAGCTAAAGATATAATCAAAGTGACTACACAACCGGAGCTGGAGGGAAGCAGGGGGAAAATCCCTTTGATTGTACTCAAGGCTAACACTGGGTTAAAAGAAAAAAACGTCTAAACGTATGCCTTCATATTTATTGCCAGTACTTCATAGCACTCATTCCAAATCTGTTAGAGAACTAAGGAAAACAAACAAAAACCCACCTGTTCGCTGTTCCTAGCAGTACATGACACTGAAAAACAGATGCTAGGATTGGATTGTTGTAAAATCGTTCATATTTGTGTTTTTAATCAATAAGCAGAACAGCAATTAAAGGACCCTATGTAGTCCTGTATTGTCTTTTTTAAAGCTATTAATTTCCAATATGCAGTTTTCCTTCAAATCCTTAACTCCTCTCCCCTCCCAAACACGGGAAGGATTTCCATAATGCTTTTATCTTAGCATTGCTATATCCTATATGGTTGCAAGAAGGCCAAACTATTGCTTTTTCAAACAGTGAGGCAGTTTATTTTATAAAAAGATACATTTTCCAAAACAAAAATCTGGCACTTTTCCTATCTGGTCAATGTTTGAGTAAATATTCATGAGCTACAATGCCTCTGGTGAACCACCGGATGTCATCCCATGTTTGATCAGAACTGCCTAATTCAATTTCTTATTTCCACAGGTTAGCACTAAAGGCATACATTCCAAATATTCTTACTTGAACTTAAACCACCTATATATTTTCTAGTGCAGTAAGAATACATGGTTGTTTCACCTGCGAGGAAAAACCTGAAGCAATAGCACTCCACTTCTCCTTTATGGGCAGGTATTTTGTAGTTGCGTATTTTAAGGACCTCCCACCTGAGAAATCTCCACACACACGCTCATCTCTGTTCTAAGCTTAAGCCCACTTCCCTGAACCTCAAAGAACAGTTAAAAATCCACAACAATTATTGTTACTTCTCTGTTCTTAAGGGCCTCTGGTGATGGATACCCTACCTGCAGCCTGCTCCAATGCCTAAAAACCTTCCTTGTGGTTACTAGTGGTCATTATTTCTTTTTCCAGCTCCTTACGGACAGGGACAGTTCCCTTCTTGTGGAGGCAGGATCTTGCAGTATAAATACCTCCATATAGAGATTATCTTCTGGGGAAAAATACTTATTTGTCTTTATTTGTGTGCTTGCCTCCATTATGAGGCTCTGTGAATATTACATCTTCTGTAAAATACATGAGGATTATTTAGTTTTCTGTTCTTCTTCTGCTGCATGCTCTTTTTGTCAATGGCCCATTTTTAGCCAAAAGAATACTTGCAAGTGTAAAGCTTATTTTGATTAGGCATTGGCAGACGTTCATCTTTTATGCCTCTCAGATTTTCTGAGCAAAGAACAGCACTTAATATCTCATCAATTTTACTAAATCAATTATAGGATGATACCACTGTACTGTTTCTGAAAACCAGTTTATCTTCAGGAAGAGAAGACAAAGCCAAAAGACCAAGGCAACCCAAAACTTGAGCCACTGAAGCATAAAGGACTAAAGACAAAGTTATTTTGCCTGAAATATGCTTATCAGGAGAAAAATCTAATTTAAATTCATTTATAGGTAAAAAAGAAGGAAAACAAATTCTTTACATTTAAGCAAACTACAAATCTGATATAACAAGTGATCAGATCATACATTTCATTTTGCTTTGTGCAAGATCTCTTAATGCGTGCATAGGTCCCGGAAAATCAAAAGCTTAGTGGAATAAAATGCTAGCATGTACCTTGCGTTATATACACATCTACTTTTCACTAAGAAAGGCCATTCATTAAGAATAATTTTAGAACCAGCTTCTGACTAATCTTCAGCATAAGGCACATGCTTGGTGCAGGCATCATGGTAAGAACACAAGCTACTCAACTGAGAATACAAAAGGTGTCCTTTTCCCCTTATTACCATTTCCATTACCATGGAAAAATCCTAATATAATGTTCAGTTATATAGCATTAGCATGATTTAAATACTTTCTAGATTAAGGTTTCCTCCCTTTTGATATCTACATCTCTCTGCAAGACAACTTCAAGAGGTGTGTTTTTATAGTCTCCAATGTCTGAGATTTCTACTAAATGTAGCATTAGAAGCATATGAAGACCAAAGTTTAACACACAGCTTACAACGAAACAGTAACTCGAGATTTAAATGACCCTTTAAATATTTATAGAAATTTTCCACTTCTTTTCAAAACACCCCACATGGGATATTTGCTTACATCTCCCACCCACCTGATCTTCAAATTCTTTAGACACTTACATTAACTTTGTCACCGTCTTTCAGCCCCAATCTGATCCTAGATTGACTCTGAGCAACCTGTCCTTATTCCAGTGCAGTGAGATATTTTGACTACTTTGCTACAGAAACAATTCAAAGGCACAGTGACAACTTAAGACTCCAACTCATGCCTATTAACTTGTTTACTTAACCATCTTCTAACCGTCAACCTAAAAATTACGTTGCTGAATGGCAGTGGGAAGAAGCACAATATTAACGTTCCTTTATTCAAACACTTTAACATCTGAACAAAATTCAGCTGATTCAGCAAATCATAAAGTTACTGACCACATGACATTAGTTATTTGGTTTTAAACTCTGAAATAAATTTATCCCACCATCTATGCAATTAGACAAGCACTGAAAGGTGACTATTGAGAGAAGAAATTCTGAAAAAACATCTTAAGAATATTGTAATTTCTGTCTATAAGGCAAAACTGGATTCTTCGGCATATCCTAGTGTTGTGTTTGATGTCAGTTAGACCAGGATTTGTCCTGCCAGCCTCCTCTAGAGAGCTAACATTTGGCACAAAAAAAAAAAAAAAAAAGTTCAAACTAATGTCAGAGTAGGATGCAGAAGCTGAGATAACATGAATCAGAAAAGCACTCTACCCACAAGACCCCAGTATAAACAGATATTTTTATTTTTTTTTTCCAGTGTTTTCACACAGGCTCAGTCTATGAATTACCACAAAGGCAAGTGACTTCAGTACCAAAGAAATAGGAATTAGTCTCCCAAAGAGCAGGAAAAAAATAGTTGAAAAGAAACTGATGAAGGTACATCTTGGATGGGGTTTGACTAGTATTTACCACTAAACAGGTTTGGCTTTGCCATAAAAGCACAGAGGTGGTATTGTGCAGCACACTACTGAGAATAAGCAGTATTCCCAAAAGGCCTACACACAAATGAAACAGGAAGATAACTCCATGATTTTTCACTTTTCTGCTAGGTGACTGTACACACTAAAGACAACTTTTGTGTTTCTCTGAAGTTGTCAACAGTAGTTCTGCAGTATGGTCAAGGCTAGAAGGCAACCGATGGCATCCTTTTTCTGTATTTTTACTTTCTAATTCAAGACACAACTCCCCTCTGTAAGATAGTTTTCATCTCTATAATACAGTGTGAGCAGGACCAGTTTTTAATGCACAAAATATTTACTAGAACTTGGGGAATTAAGATCCAAAGTCTCACACAACTTCTCAAACTTCTTTTAAAACACCAATCTGAAAGAGCGGTGTGAAATAATTTCCACTCAAACACCGTATATAGTGGAAACAGTTGCTTTATAAGCATTGCTTCAAAGAGGCTTGGTTTCTTTATAAGAATCGAGTTATTTAAAATGAATTATAGAAAAGAAAAAAAACCCCAAGGAAACACAAAAAACACCCAACACCACACCTAAAACAGCCCATTCAATCAATGACAACAGATAATACGTTGTTGCTTTTAACACCTTTTCCCCTCCTAGAAACACAGATATTTTTTTTTTTAATTTTTGTTTGTTTGTTTTAAATACAGGCATTGCCTCATGAAGAGCTCTGGGGGTGCTCCTCTAGTGTACATTCTCTTGGATAGCTGGTTACCTCAGCTTTGGCACATGACTTCTTCCTGCTCTGACCAGTGATATTCACTGGTCTCTCTTCCTTTCGTGGTAAAGAAAAAAACGTTTACTTAAGGCAGTCATGCCAAACTCAGAGCAACTGGATTCAGTTCCTACCATGTGTACAACCTTCCTGCCACATACAGCCCTTGCAGCGAGATCAAGGATATTGATAGAGGCTGTGAGGGTCGGGAGATCAACTTTGTTATAGCTGCACTGCAAGAAAGAGCCACATGGAGGGACTGCACAGCTGTACTCGCCTACGCACACCAAATATTACCAACAGCCAAAGCTGAACAGTTTAACACAGGATTATTAGTTCCTTTCCTCTATCCAGAAGTGGCACACAACTGACACGACAGATAATACTACTGAGCAACCTGGGCAAAAACTGATTATGTCTGAATTCCCAACCATTAACATGAGGCAAGAGTTGGTACAGTTTAGGAGCAACAGTGAGAAAGAAAATATTTGGTACCACTATTGACCACAAACAGAGCAAGCAATCATAATAATATCCATTAATTATCACATCTAATAAAAAACCACCTGTTTAGGCAGTGGCATCACCAGTAGAACTTCAAAGATTTTTCTAAGAAAAAAAATGTCATAACTATGTTCTTAAACCCATTTTTATTAAATATTATTGAAGCACCATGGTTTCTCAATATCAAAAGTTATTCAGAAATAGATGTCTGAAGTTATGGTTTCTAGATTAATATGCAACACAGGTAAGGTGGCCAAACTACAATAATTTCTCATGCATCTAAAGAAAATTGCAGAATGTCATCCTCTCTGTTTCAGACGAAAAAAAATCCTGAGGTGTGGGAAACACACAGATTTAAGAACCACTGGAAGGAATTGTCTCTACTACCAGAAACTCAGCAGTCATATCCTCGGATCCTGCTGTAACCGAATAGCAGTTTACATGAACTAGAAATCTTATACTAAATTCTCCTTCCATCTGAGAAAATTCTTTAAATTACAGTAACACGTCAGTCATTTTAAGAGCAGCTCTTACCTTCTGAATAGCCTTGGCCCATCTTGCTTTTGCAAAATTACTTCCATCAGCTTGATCTTTATTTCTCCTGGAGAAAGTGGGGAGGGGGAACAAAATTACTCAGAACAGCCAAGTACGGAAAAAAAAATAAAATTAAAAGTGTTCTGATAAGTCTATGGCCAAGTGGATCACAGTCAAATAAACCATCACCCATTTCCTCTATATTTCCTCTGTATACAGTATCCTCTATATACTAGAAAAATATCAGCTCTGTGGAAGTTTGTCTTAATATAACGTTATGAAAACTTGTCCTGGTAATTAGCATAAGGGTAACTTTACACTTAGCAGGAAAAGAGCTGATGCGAAGTCACACGCTCTCATCCTTCTACTCAATATGATAAACTGTTCAGTAAGTTCTGTTTCAGTGAGTGGATTCACAAGCAGCTTTGCTTTGTCAATAATAAATCCAAACAAGCTATGGAAAATAATGGAGGAAAACACTTCATTATGATATATTGACCCCTCAACATGGAAGATTTTTTATTCATATTTGATGAATGACATGACACCATAAGCGTATTTGTTGCAGGGGATGACCAGGTTAAAGACAATCAGCTAGTGTATTCTTCCATTATTTACATCTGTTTTCAACTCCAGCCCACTTTTTCCAAAAGGTAAATAAAAGTAACAATCTAAGAAAACCTGATATTCCTATTTCAAACAGCTTTGTTTCTCTCCTGTGATTTGAATTTTAAAATCAAATATAACAAGTTGAAAATAAAGTTTTCACAGTTAATATTTTGTCTTATTTTCATCACAATTGAAGATAAGGGTAAAGAAACATATTTCTTTCCCATCTTCTCCCCATTCATTTCCAACTACCCTGCCGCTCTATTTGGGCTGTACAAAAACAAAACAGAATGTTTACAGTGAAGAGTGCCCAGACTTGATGATGATTTGACTGTGAAGTCATATCACAGCATGCATCTCACAGAATATAGATAGTTGATTCAGTATACCAGGAAAAATAAACAGATACTAGACAGTAACTATAGCAAAACACATGGTACTATCTCCATATGCTGATTTTCTCTGGCGTAACACAATTTTAAACTGTATTTCTGAAACAAGTCCCATCTATCTGGGCATTCTGAAGCAATTAAGATACGTTCAAGCAGAGAAGACCCACTCACAACATCCCCTTTGGATTACAGGGCGTTTCATTAATTCCAAGAGTATACTGGCTTGAAAAGATGTGATCCCCGGCGCTTGTATTATTAATAGAGTATAAAAGAGCATTGGTAAAGGAATATATTTCCCAATTATAGCTGTTCATAAGTCAAGATTACAAGGACTTTGACATCACATGGCAGGAGGAGAGAAGAAAAAAAAAAGTAACAACAACAAACCAACCACCAAGAGAGGAAATAAAAAGGAAACCTTTGAATTTCCTCAGTAAAGGTACATCCTTCTGAGATACAAAGCAAGCATTGTCACTAAGTCTTTGCAAACTGCACTAAAGGAGTTACTGAGTAGTCATCCTGGAACCATTTATACCTCTCGAGGCTTAGGAATAAATCCCTACAAGGGAAGGAAAAAAACCAACCAAACCCAAAACAACATCCCCCATGAAAAAGCCACCACAACAAAAACTTATATTTGATCAGATAAGCATCATTAACAGAACTCTAACAAATATTTCAAATAAGAATCCGTTGCCCGCACACAATTGTACAGTTACGTAGGCCAATTATAATGAGATTTCATTATTCAGCTATTTCACCACACTTGTGAAGAATGTTGGTTCAAGCTGAAAAATGGTAATTCAAGTTCAGGGCTGTTAAACATAGGTCAAAATAGTTACTATAGACTCTACTACTCTTGCAAGAATCTAAGTAATTCAAAAGATACTGTCTTGTACAATAACAGTAAAGTAACAAAATAAAAGTGTACAGTAAAATCCTGTAGGTACAATCTACAGAGGAGAGTAGTGGCCTGTCTAGTAAGTAAAGTTGCAGCATATTTATATTACACTTCAGTGATATCCCTAGGTCCACACATTACTACTTAATTATCTTGGACTTTTGGAATAGTGCTCTTTTATTTGAGGAGAAAAATGTTCTATCTGATATGCACAGCTGAGTGCACATGATACAAACAAAGTATGAAGAGGCTTGTCTTCTCCAGCCCTCATCTCTGAGGCTGCATGTCTGCAGATTCAGCCTTTTGCCTTTTCCACATCTGTTTACTTTTTTCTATTGTAAGGTAAGTCAGCCAAGTAATACTATTAAATAACAGCTGCAGGATGGCGTGGGCTAACTAGACTGGAAATACCAGGTAATAATTAACCTTCAGAATTATTAGGGTAACTAATCTCAAGGTCAGACGGAGAGTTGGTTGTCAATGTTGATTCAGAAGGAACAGAGAAAAACAGCCTTCTCTGCCTTAACTGAAAGTAAGGTCAAGAGTATTCTTAAGTTTTGAGGCATAATGCACAGGCAGACAAAAATCATTTAACTAGTCTGCAACACTTAGAAAGTCATTGGTCTGTGATCAGACTGCTGAGAAGTGCACACAAGTAAGGCACTTCAATACACTTCTTGTTAGGATACACTTTTCCCTATGCCACACAAAAACTCAGCATAGACAGCAGGAGTAGCTTTTTACCCATCCACTTTCTGCTGACACAGCGATTGGTCCAGTTTAGACAACAAATGATTGTTGAATTTCTATTCAGATCTATTAAAACTAATTCGTTATCTGGCAGAAAACGGTTTCCCGATACTGAATAAAGCCTCCAGGCGACATCCAGTTTACAGGAATTCTGAGCAGCAAAGTCTACCAGATACTTCCAGTAATGTCCTATACTTGTAACCAAACTACATACAAGGAATGTATTTTGTTCCAGGCAAATACATTGCTACAATTTTTTGAAACAAAGAATATAAGTAATAACAGCAGATTAGGAGAACTTCACACAAGCATCAGGTTAGAAAATAAGGTACTCGTACCTGACAATTAGAGGAGTATTAATTCCACGTGGTAGCACAATCAAAATCTTGGAAACAAACAAGATGAATGCCTTAAGAGTGCCTGAAAATCATACTGATTCACTGTTGCTACAACATAACACCCAACTGTGGTCTCTGAACCAGTGCAGTTCACAAGACTAATGAGAAGGGGAAAACTAGAAGAGAAGTGTCATAATGAGAAGTCCAGCAGTATTTGAGTTGAGCAAGAGCCTAGGTCAAAGTTTTGATGCACTGTGCAAACTTAGCACGTGTCCTAGCCGTAAGAATCAAAATAAGCAATCTTGATGCCGTCAATTTACAAAGAGAAGACAGTTATGTGCAAAGGAAAGCACAGGCTAGATAAACATGAGGGCTACTCATCAAAAGCTAAGGATTTTTAATAGAAAACACTGACACTTTTATTTAATGCATGTTTTGCCTCTCAGTTATCTTGCCCAAATACATTAAAATTGGTCTAGTATTTCAATGACAATTTGCATTTACATGACACTTCTCGTAAAATTAAATCTCACTACAGACTTTGTTGTAAAGCAGTTAATTATATAGCAGTTGCAGTGTGGCCACATACAGGGAAGTAATGACACCCTCTGAATGCTTGTTTGTTTGCAATCGGCAGTCCTGAACATCTGCATTGATTTCTAACTATTCATCATTAATGTCAATTTTGTCAGCTTTAAATAAAACTGGAAATAAATTATGGAAGAAAAATTTAAATAATTACACTCTATTTTGATGTATTATGACTTTTTTAACTAGCAATTTCCACTCCTTACTAGCAACAGTCATCCTGGAACTAACATCTTATGCTTAAATCAATGTCTAATAAGACAGATCAAGCAGAGTTGTATTTGGGTAGTATACCACCACAAAAACGGATTTATTTTTTTTTTCTTCCTTTAAATAACTTCCTGAAAAGCACCTGATAATGGTCATTCTTGTAAGAATATGGGATACAGATGCTGATGGTAATTTCTAGTTTTATTCTGCATTCTTTCATAGTTCAGAAGAAGAATAGGAAAGAATAAGTAAAGATGAAGAACAGCTGCTGTGTTCTTTAGAATACCAAAAAGAGTACTTTAAAGTACTATGCTTCTAATGCTGTAACTTCTGTAAGATGTCCAGTTTAATATGCCTTGGAAGTATATGATAAGTTCATAAGATACTTAAAATTTCTGGAGGAGGATTTCCGCATCTGTTACTCATTTAGGCTGCAGCAGCACAAGTTATTTGGGAATATCTCTAACTTGCTGCAGTGAAGCTCTAGATGCAGAAGTTGCCATCGCAGCCTTGCACATCAGGCCAAAATGACATTAGTAAGATTACATGCACCTGGGCTACAATAAACTTGCCCTTGTTATAGCACCTGCCAGGAGAATATCTGAAACCAATTCCACTGAAATAGTTTCCAGCTGAAACCAAGGTGCTTTGCATCACTAGCTTTCAAGTCAACTCATACACTTGGTAGAAGAGAACACTATCATTGGAAAATATATCTGGGATGCAGAACTATAAAAATGGTACCTCATTAATGATTATTGTACTATAAAACTATAATTGTATTAACTCATTTATTAGCCTCAATTATACAGTACAGATAGAAGAATCAGTACAACATTAAAAACCTGTGCAATAAGGAGCAGTTTTGTAAAACACTAGGAAGAACTGTAGGCAGTATGTGTCCATCTTAGCTATAATCTTGTTAACAGGAAGTGAATGACTTAATAAAATTGCAAAGGGCAATTAAGTGAGCTAGGCATTCCACAGTTAGCTATATCGCAGTAAGACTTACTTTAAGCCTCACATAGATTCATATAATTTAGCATTACCTAACTACCTCATATAGATATTTATGTGTCTCAGTGACAACAGAAAGAAGACTCCAAGATTATGTTTTTGAAGTATTAAAATCTATACCCCTACACAGGTTCCTATTTACAGATGTGAAAGTTGCACTTAAAAATTAAGTTTCCAAACACTACAGCAGAGAACAAAACTTGCTTATAGGTCAACAACCAGTTACTCCTCTCTACAGTAAGTTTTTTGATTTAAATTTGACTACACTTTTTGCTTTTGCGTTTGCTTTCTTACTGTCTTCAATCATAAGTTTCAGTAGCTATATTATAATCTTCAATTATATGTTTACACCAGTTATAGTCCTGCTGGTTTTTACTGCAAATAGTTTACAGTTCTGAGTTCTTGGTGTTTTTTGTCTGTTTGCTCATTTTAAAACTAAAATTGTGAGGCCTTAGTTACTTTGGGACAAGGTACTAAATTTTATCTTATCAGCTTGTATTTTGAGAGCAACGTTATCTACAGTAGTAAAATAACATTATCTGATTTCATTAAGATCACCTTGTGTACCTGCCTAAAACACATAGTACACATAGCAATAACATCCATCTTCTAACCATTCAGATGCAAATGTTTAGTAACACATGAATAGAAACTAAAATACTCTTACATATATACTTAAGTTCTATGAGTTTTTCCTCCTCTGCTCTTTTTCAGGTTACTGATCTAATCATTAAGAACTTAAGTCTTATATAAGACTTACATCTTTTGACTCACCTCTAGAGAAAATGAATGAAGTTTCAAGGTATGCATTTATCCCCATAGCAGAACCCTTTTTTCCAACTTTGAATATTTCCTCCACTTAATTCACACTGATGTTGATCTTCTTTTCCAACTTTGAATATTTCCTCCACTTTTTTACCAAGACTTTCATAGGCATAATTCACACTGATGTTGATCTTCGTATTTTCCTGAAGGGAGAAGTCTGTCCCTGCTTGCTTTTAGAAATAT
This sequence comes from Charadrius vociferus, assembly GCF_000708025.1. Classification (NCBI taxonomy): domain Eukaryota; kingdom Metazoa; phylum Chordata; class Aves; order Charadriiformes; family Charadriidae; genus Charadrius; species Charadrius vociferus. Next base: position 1,890,593 of record NW_009648526.1, on the reverse strand, counting down.
CCCTGAGCCAGCTCCATTATCTGCACAGCTGATAAAGGTAACCCATCAATAACTGCAACCTGATCACTCCTCCTCTTCCTGGGCATAATTAACTATTTGTTGCAAGGGGTGTACTTTCCACTCCCTAGCATGTTTTCACCCTTTAGACTGTATATTTATGAGCTGTTCCTGTCTCTGTTAAAGCTGATTCAGGACATCACAGCCTACTTTAGAAATTATTTTCCAGTTAGGTTATTTTTGTGCTCTGACTTACAATATGACCCAACAAATTTTTGTATCATCACAGATAGAGAGACAGTAAACTATTCTGTGTAGCTGATACTGGGTACTGGAAAAGGGAGATAATGAATACTTAAACTTCTGTACTTGATAAAGTCACCACTTTGATAAAGTCACTAATTTGATATAGATACACTATGAATTTAATGCATAAGTTGTCCTTGTCTTGACTTTTACTAACATAATTACAATTTAATAATTATAACTTATTTAATTATAATTAATTATGCACATTTCACTGCCTTCTTTTGAGTAAGACCCATCATAGTAGCATTCAAACGTCTTGCACAGGCTTTGAGCCATCCTGGATTGTACCAATAGAAACCAGACCTGAATTTAGTGCTCTAAGCATTTCAAAGGACTGACTGATCCCTAGGTGAAATTCAAGTTTTGTCATTGATGCGAAAGGAGGCAAAAATATCACTCTAATACAGCTTTAATTAATGGAGCTGGACAAATTATATAAGCTCAAGATTAAAGATAGTTTCCATATGTAAACAGGACAGTACCCAGAATAAAAGGCCAAACTAAAATGAAATCAGATAAATTCTCTTCATGATCATAATCTGAAAAGTTAAACTGCACTGACAGAGGAAGCAGAAAGGTAAAATCAGACATTTTGTTTATTAGGAAATTGTAATTTAGAAGAATTAAATTGAAACCAATAGAGGAACAGGGAAGTACAAATTTTGAAAAATCTTCCAGAACTGAGGGATCCTGTATTACGAAGTTTGTTTTGTCATTTTTGGGTACTTTTTTCTTTTTTCTAACGCAAAAATAAACAAAAAGGTATAAAGCAAGTTGTCATTCAAGACTTACTGTTAGACCCTCTGTGAAATAGCTACATTTGTACTACCATTTACATGTTGTGACAAATTAAAGACTCTCTGGGGCACAACTCTACAGTGTGAGACAGGAATTCTATTCCACTCTGACAGCAAAATGCTGAAAGATCTTTTTATGCATCTTCAATCGTTAGAATTCTGTCAGTGCAGAAGCTAACATACCCACACACACAAAAAGGCAAGATGTTTTATACAGAAACTTGAATTCATACTGAGACCAAATACTTGGACAGGGTTTACAATGACAGCCAAAGGAATGCGACATTTTATTATATTTCTGAGACAATCACAAAATTATTTAGGAATAAACTCATCAATTGCATAGATTCCTACTTCTTTTAGGTCACTTCAAATGATTAGATTTCAAAAGATGTAGATGCATTTTGAATTCAACATTGTGGTATTTTCTTGTTATTTGATGAACTATTTATCTCAAATATTAATGCACACCTTTCTCCAAAGGTTTGGTTTGCAAGACTGGGTGGCATCTTGTTTTCATTATGCTGGAGGAATTTATTCAATTACATTAAACCTCATTCTGAAGAACCACTGCAGCTGAATGCCTGGTGTTAAAGTGTGTGAAGACAGATGTACAGTAATCCATGCCTAAAATATATAAATTCCAATTCTTACCACCCAAAGCTATGAACTGAAAGCTGTCAGTCAGATCGGTCAAAACCACAGCTTTGATTTTAATCTTAGCATACTTAGTATTGTGCCAGTAAGTAATAGCTCATATTTTTTCCTGCATTGCTATAGAATCTGTCTTCAAAGCTACTGTTCTATTTTTTTAAAGTGTGCCAAGACAGTAAATCAACATCTTACAAAGCAACCTCCAAGCTTTTCTGATGGATACAAGGATACTACAAGGCAGTTTGGCTACCTGAGAAATCCTCTCAAGATACATTATCTCTTCAGTGCTTCAATAGCTACATTCATTGTTTCCCAAGTGCAAGATATTATCAGAACAAAAGAACATGCAATTTGGACAGAAACTGATTGACAAGACCAAAGGCTATCACAGAAGACAGGTGACACAAAGAAACACATGTTGGTGTGAATAAGACACTTCTAAAACTGTGTTCTGCTGTCCAGTGAAAAAATAATAACGTAGGGGTTTTTTTTCCCAAATTATATTTGAAAGACATTTTTTCTTTATTCAACTGAACTCAATTTTTCTTTTACATTATCAAGTATCTGTATTCATCACCAATGCCTAATCTTTCAAATTTTTTAAAAAATTCAAAATTGGTATGTCTTTGATTGTATACGCATGCAATAGACAAACAAAATAAGTATGTGACCTTTAGAAGTAGGATGGGCCTATAGAGTGTGATACTTCACACTTCCACATCTAGATCTCTCCGTCCATTTTGAAATCAATCTTAGAAAAGTTATCCAACACGTTTACTTTCATGCCAAAGGCTGTGTGAAACTATTTAAAAGAGAAGTTTCAGAGAAGAAGCTGTACTGTGACTATTCCCTGAACTTGGCTTCATGCATGAAACCGTATCTGACTATTATAAACTTATCTCATAACTCAAATAGATCCTTACATGGATTCAATCTGTCTCTACTTCTAAACTAAGTGAAGCACAGAAATACATAACTACTTATAATTGCATCATGTTGAATAGTTGTAAGATTTTTTTGGCTTATTGTTTTAGCCAATGAAAGGATATAATAACCATGTAATAGTTAAGAAAAAGAAGAACAATTTTTGGAGGAATCTGTTCTTCTTCAGAAACTCTCAAATGGTTTAACAACATGAAATGTTCTTGCCCTACTCCTGGACTAGAATGTTGAATGCTTATCTAGTGTATTACACTAATCCTTACCTGCTGTAGCAAAAAATAGAACAGGATTTGATTTAGGGATCTAAAGCCGTTCCTATTTTCTCCTTCTATGCAGCTTGATTTGCAACAAACAAGGAATAGGAGTAACAGAGGATGATCTAGTGCTCTGCATAGACTTGAGCTTAAAGCACTAGGAAATTTTATGTGAAAGCACGTATACTTATCTGCTATAAATTAGATCTAATCTGCCCGTATTTAAGTCATCTTTAAACAGATTTTTGCACTGTAAAAATAGCGGGGTTTTAGTCCAAACTTGATCTGTATCTGTAGTATCCGCACTTATGCGATTGGTGTTTCCCTGGCTTTCAGCAATTGCTGCACCATGAAGCAAAAAAATAGCTGCCTGGAACATAGGCTTATATGGCTCTTCTAACCTTGAATCTCGATATCCAAGTCAGAAAGGATGGTGTTTCTGAGGGAGATGATTTTACTGTTTGACTGTTTGTTTTTTACTGTTTTACTAACTTTCAGTCTACTGCTCATAGTAACCACAAGGTTCAGGAGGACAATTTGTTCAGTGAATTTGTTTAGTCATATATCAATGATTGCTAGTCCATGGACAATATGCTAGAAAAGCCTGCACTGATAATAAACACCAATCCTTGAAATTCCATTTGAAAAATCCATACAAATAGGTAATCAATTAATGTAACAAGAAAAAAAAAAAGAGTAATATGAATGCACAATAAGTAGCTTACTGCTTTCATTGTAAACCAATCAAAATTCAAGCTATGAGTTTGTAACCAAGCAATTGCTATGCAAATGTAGCAAATTAGTTCCAGTGAAGTTTACCCTGCACGTCAATGTGCTGGTACCTTTCAAGGAAGCAGTTCAAAGATGAAATATGTCACAGCACTAGGAGCCTAATGAAACTTTTTGTAAACATTTGCTCCTTTTCCCACAGGAAGTCTCTTTTGTCCTCTGTTGCGTAGCTCTTTCTGCAGAGTTCTTGTGCCTCTATCTGAAATGGCTACATTTTGGCTTTTTTTGAGATCAAGTCATACAGACTAAGGGAATTTCCCTGCACAAGAACTGATACCTGACTTGACTATGTTAGCTTTCCAATAAATGAACAGCTTTTCTAGTAGTTTCAAGGGAATACTTGCACAGAGATTGAATATACATCTTTTATACACTGCTGTAAGTATTAATTAGGTACACTGGTTCCCAGAAGCTGACAAAGCGATTCACTTAAATAAATTACTACTTATGTAAGTAAGGTCTAAGTAAAGGGTGTTAACCTTTATAGCGTGTAAACCTTTTGGGAATCAAAGATGAAATAACTGCGTAACAGTAAAGTGTTAATACAGTTACATGAGAAGAGAAACACCTAAGAAGGCATAGACATTAATTAATCTAGGACAAAAAAAATAATAATTCCAAAAGCCTTTAGGTGTGAATGGAATAGGAAAGAATTCATCATGAAAAATGTTATTACAGAGAATCTCAGGGCAAGTCAGAATGATTTGTCATTTATTATGAAAGGTTGTCACCATAACAAACAATGCAAAACCATGAATATTAATAACAAAGTCAATTAAAGCTCAATATCAGGTCATAATAGGATGCAAAACAATCAGCAGAACTGATTGTTCTGGAATCAGAACTGATTCCAATAACTACAAGCAAAACAGACACGTGAAAAGATTTCAAGAAAAGAAAGTTACAACATCTGATTACTGGGAAGATCAAACCAGTATGGACTAAGAGGGATAGATATTGGAAGAAATGAATAGTAATCTCTGCCATGTGACAGAGATATTTACATTTTATCTTAATACATAACCTATTTTATAATTAGGTTTTGTAGGTTATTTTATATATACCACAGGATATAAAACTTGGCTGTATCTTTTGTGCTACAACTTCACCCTATACCTCTTCTCCTACTGGAAGTTTCTCCATGATTATCTCGTTCCTAGACTGGAATACAAAGTCATGGTCAAAAAAAAGGAATCACTTGAAAAAGGTATATATTTAAAAACTGTGCTGTATTAAACCAATTAACCAAAATACAAAACCTTATTTCTACAAGTTACTCAGAGTACCCCAAGCAGAGCTACTGAACAGTTTATCAGCTTATTTCTTTTTAGTTCTGCAAAAGAATACCTGTCTTTACAGAGACATAATGTGGATATATAAAGTTCTATATTATTTTTTAATGAGAAATAGTTTGGACAATACTATTAAAATAAAAAGATCCGTTTTATCGATTCAATTTATCATAATTAACTCAGCATTTTAAAAAAATCCACAACAGTAATTGTCGATCAGTATTTGTGTCTCTCTCAGGGCCCTGAGTGTACCAACAGACTTCATCAGACCAGCCTCACCTGGAGCCTCCCCATTTAAGCTCAGCCCTGGGCCTCTAGTCCCTGCCTGAGTTTACGTTACAGCAGTAATGGTCTCCAGCTCAAGTACAGCTCTGCCTATGTAGCCATTGATCTAGACCCTTAATCTTGAACTGATTTCCTGGCTTGAGCTTGACCCTGCTTCATTGTTATGGACCGGCATGGTGATATTGTGCTGTCTCTTATCCTGGTTGCCACCACTAGACCTGATCCTGCCTGTAAGAACTGACCCACCAGTTTGACCTTGGACCTGTTTCAGAACCACAGACTTGTCTGGTCATCTGCAGTATTGCTTGACCCTTGCTGCTACTCCCAGGCTTGCCCAGGGGTAGTAGATTGAGGCGCGAGCTGGTGAGGCCCCTGCCCTGCTCACTGTGTTAGCATGCCTGACTACCCATCCCTTGAGGAGCAGCTGGCTGCACTGGTTCATCTTCAGTTTCCTGAGGCCTTAACTCTGCGTTCCATACTTGTAAAAATTCAGCTGAGTATGAAGATTTTTTGCTGTCACAAGTGCCACAAAGATCAGATTCATAGCTGTGCACTACCTAATTTTACAGCAAACTTTAAAATAGATCCTACTGAGAACCAAATTATGTGAATTAAAGCATTTAACTTCAAAAACAAACAAAAATAACCTACCAAAACCTATTTGGAATAATTCTAGGAAAGAAAATGTACATCAACAGGTCAAATCAGCTCACCATCGTTTGTTTTAAACTGCAACGTGCCTTGCCAGAACAAATCTGGTTTGTTCCCTACTACTCTTCTTAACAGTTTTATATATAACTCATTATTTTTTTCTGCCAAAATTGTCAATTCCCTAAAATTTCCTCAATTTTCTCAATGTCTTTTTTCTCAATCTCTTTGAAGTACAATGTTTTCTTTACATACTTCTAACTGATAATTTATCTTTTCCATGTTTTAAACTCAAAAATTTTTAATACATAAGAATAAAACTGGTAACAATTGTAAAACTGACATAGTTATAAACATAAAGTAGAGGCATATAACAAAACCTATTAAAAAAAATCTTAAACTTCAAATTCACTATATTTATGAGACTTAGTATCCTCCAGCTGTAATTGTAAACTTTGTCTATACTTCTGCTGTGCAGAGCTACTGCAACATTGTTTAAAATTCTGCAGAAGATACTTTAATTTTTTTTAAAAAGAAAATCTTGAAAGAACTACTTTTACTCAAATCAAGAGCAATAGTTCTAGGTCACACAAGATCTGAAGGAAAAACACAGTTGAGAAAAGCAAGAGGGTGGAACTGAATTTGGAAAGGGCAGCAGAGCAAGGAGGATCATATCAATGCGTATGTTAGCTTGAGTGACAGATGAGAATTAAGCCTGGGGAACAACAGGATGAACTCTCAGCACTACAGTGCTATTTAAAAGGGCTTCATTTTACATAAGACTGTAAGCCACGATAACAACAATTTTCTCTTATTGGAAAGATCTGCCTTACTGTAATAAAATAAATGAACAACATCATTTATTTGCAGTTTTAAATGACTGTTCTATAAAACTAAACCAAACATCACCTAAAGCAGAGTACCTTCCTACCCACACTGCTTTCTAGAAATCAAGTAGAAAACCACTGCCCAAGCAGCCAAAGATCTCAGAGGAATGCTCTTCAATATGTGAAGATTGTGCATATTAAGGGAAGCGACCCAGATGGGGAGTGTTTGATGTAAACATTCATTTTACCTTGCCTTTGGAAGACGGAAGTATTACATGAGTTAAACTGTTACCTAGAGAAAAAAACCCAGCTCTTTTAGAACAGCAAATCAAAACAGAAATAGTTACAGCAGTCACTTATCAAGATTGATATTCTCTTGAGTTATTCTGGACATCAGATGTTTCTTCTTATGTTTTTCTACTCTGAGGGTGCTTTCATATAGATGGTGCTTTCAGAAAATGCACCGATAAGTGTCTACTACTACAATACCAGCTTGAAAGAATGCAAGTTGAAAGTAAACGAGTTTCATCTGACATGTACAACACCTTTTGCTAGGTGTTAACATGGACATTTAGTTAAAAAAAGTCTGCTAGTTATCCTTTATATACTGTTTCTATAGGTAACAAAAAGTCAGCTTGCTTCACCTACCTTCCCATTAAAATATATAAATAATGTTTACTCCATATTTTTATTTGAATTTAAAACAAAGACTAGAAACCAGTAATTCATGCTGTAGGAAGTAACCACATATTGTAAAAGCATTCCTCATATTAAGCAGTACACAGATCCCAGAAAGAGATTCTATCACATTAGATAATATAGAAATGAGAAAATAATGTTGGTTTCCATCTTAAAGACTTGGATACTACGCTGTTTATGCACACTAGAAAATATAACGAGAAACTCATTTCCTCTTTGTATGTGCTGTGAAGATTCACATATATCAGTTACAATTTCTGCATCCAGGCTCAGTCATTATCTTGAAAATAGATTTGATATAGCTAAATTAGATATAGTTGTTTTATCTAGACTATTTTTCCTCATCAATAAAGGGTTTGAGGAGGAATAGCAGACTAAGTATTTAATACTTTTTTGAATATGATAGTTCTACCTAGAAGGAAGTACAGGGAAATTTCCTTGGAGGCACACACCTGCCTCCCCCCAAAACAGAAAAACCAAACCCAAAACACCACAGAGCCCAGTAAATACAACAGGTCTGAAAGTGCAGTAGTGTTTTGACTGGAGCAGCTTAACCACTTAGAAAGAATATGCACTGCTATGAAACACCATACTATGAAATGTTCCTCACAGCTTTCCAGAACAAATGAAGCTGCTGCCCTGGGAAGTAGTAGTGCCATTCTTCAAATGTGTGGCAAAGCGTAGTATCAGTTACGAGACAGTAAAACAGAGTGATGCAACTGGAGCTCTCTCAAACAATGGCACAGGGTCTGCAATGATGTAACATGTGGCTTCATTTTAGGCAACAGCCTCAGAATAATAATTAAATGCAGAAACCCACACTAATTACAATGTCAACCACTTTTTATATTTTAAAATTAATATGCCAGTTCTGAAAGGCTGGGAACTGGTGGACAGTCATAGCAAAAAGGCTTCTGTGTGTGACCTACATGTTTTGTTAGCCTGACTTCTCCTTTTCTTTCTTTTGGATCTTACAGCTTTTTGGCTGTAAACATGAAAGGAAACAATAATACATCATGGAAGATCGGTTATGCTTAGCTATGCTGTAATACAACTTTGAGGAACAATCTATCATTGAATGATCACAACAGAAAACGAACATATATGGACAAACATTATCTTCTTAAACAGCTATGGCTACGTATTGGAAATACGGTTTTAGTTTCAGGAGTTCCTGACCTGTAGCCAAGAAGCGGAGGTGGAAATTTTCATGGCTTAGAAATAATTTTATGCCTGCCTATCAATTTTTCTGTTATCTGGGCATGAATAATTAAACAGATTACTGGACAAATGGCTGTAAAATGATCACTTCAAATAATTTAGACCTTAGCAAATGTTTGCTTCTCTGTATTAAAAAACAGGGAAGATAAATTACATTTTTAAGAGGCCATTTAACTCTCAGGATGTTTCAAGCATTAAGAAGCTTCTAAGACTATCACATTTAAGCTTTATTTTCAGTTTTCTTCTGTTTGAAAAAAATCTGTATGTTGTTTTCATACCACATTTATTTAATTAATATCAGTTCAATGACTACTTCATTACAATCAACATTGCTAGCAGATCACCAAGTCCAATTTTAATAATATACCTCCTTTTAACGCTTAGTCAGCAGTTACTGTCACCCAAAACATTAGAGCGGAGGAAACAATGTCGAAGCCAAACACTTTAGAACCAAATTCTCAAAATCAACATTGTCCACAAAATCTATATAGGTCTAGCATGGTTTTGTAGGCAGCATATCCCTCCTTCATTTCCTGTGTGACTACAAGGACATATGATGACATCTACTCATATGGCCTATGTAGGTAGAAATAAATAAACCTGAAGAGTGGATTTTTTTTATGTAACCAATTATTTTTTTCCTCCTTGTCCAATGATTGATTTATAGCTCTGAAGAAAAGACAAGTCTCACAGAACATATCAATATTCTTTTTAAAAGAAACATTCTTATCTGCGTTACTGTACTTCCTTAGGGTTTGGGTTTTTTGGGGGTTGGTTGGTTGTATTTTTAAAATAAATATTTTGTTAAATTTTGCTTGTTTTGGAAATGCTCCTAATCAACTTTATGCCATTCAGTTCAGTTTCTGATTGACAGGCCCTTGCTTAATACTTTCTTTGTTTAGGTGATTAACTGTGGACTGCAGCATTAATATTTTCTAATGATTGTCATTAATACTGTTAATGTATTTGATTGCTGTTTTTAAAATACAGCAAACATTTTTAATACAAGATTTTGAGGGTAACATTTTCAAAAGCTGAGTGACTAAGTTCCTTTGGAAATGGAACATAAGAGCTTACCTTTTAGATGCATTATTTTTGTCTTTTGTGTACTTTTTCAGCATAATCCTTTTGTTGCAAACAGCAGTTGCTCAAAACAGTAATTTTACAAAACACTTCTTTATTCTGGTTATTCTGAGATCTAGCTTAATGGATTGGTTTCAATTGTGAAAAGTACTTTCCATTTTAATTTTCCAGTTAAGTGAAATATCTCCAGAAGAAATGCTATAAATTTATTGAGTATGCCAACACCAATTGTACTATTTTAGTATTCACGTGTTGCAAGTATACGAATTGCATAGATTAGTTCATTTTTATGCTAATGTAGCTTGACTATAACCAGAACATATAGTTTTCATTTATCAACTTTAACATTTCACATAACATTGTATGTACTTTATTCATTTATCTGTGGCTCTAATTCAAATTATTGTAGTTTGAAGCACTTATGCCATACCATACTGCTAATATGACAGATATATATGTTACTTCTTGAGTACGCTTACTCTTGCAAGTAGTAGCATTCAGCACTGGATACTAATAAAGCATACAGAATGAAACAATTTATCATATGATTACTATACACAGCCAGAATGAAGTACATACTAAAATATCCGATTGCTGATTTTTAAAAAAAATTAGTCATTTGTTCATTAATTTCATTAATTGGAGCAAAACTCTTTTTTTAAACAGTTTTTTTAAGTAACATTAAGAAGTTACTTAATCATTTACCACAACTTTAAAATTCTGATTTAGTTAGTTTATGATTTATGGAAAAAGTTAAACAGTTACACTTAATTAGTTATTTGTCTACATCTAAAGTCAACTGCCATAAACACCATTTATGTACATAACCAAAGAATTCACAAATAAATATCAGCATAAAGAACAGATTAATGAAGAAATTTCGTACACATTAATATTTAAATATTTACAGGACAGCTAAATTTGGTGTTTAATACAGCAATTTGAAATAAACAGTCTAATTTAATTCCCTAACGTCTCAGATTTTTGTTACGTATTTTTATAGTACAAATGCAGTTATTTTGAATAAATACACATCTCTATCTTTATTAAGCTTTAAAATGATCATGTCTTCTCATAATCCTTGAAAATACCTATTACTAGATTAAAAACCTTTCAATTTAAAAATACTACCTTGTAATTCAGTAGTGACTCTCAATTTAGTAATACAAAAGTTCATTGAAATTCAATAAAATTATCTGGGACAAAGAGGCAAAGAAAGAATTCCATAGTCAGGTGAGGTTAATTTCTTTTGGTTTACTTTAACCTGCTCAGAGGCTCAGATCTCTGTCAAAAAAAGACATGTCAGCCCAGATGACATGCTAATGAATGAACATGTGCTTAGGAAAATATAGACAAATATCTCTTGAATACTGTCATTACCGACAGCTCTCACCCTAAGGAAGCACTTGTACTTCTCTGTAAATACCCTGCAAGAAATTGCTAGTAAATGTAAACAGGTCAACGATCACAACAGCCAAAATGATGCTGTAGCACCTTGTACATATAGAGTCTACTGGCTAACTGCATCTATGAGCCTGATGATCTTGTCACAGACTCATTAATTTTCTAGGAATTCTGTATTGAAGCTACATGCACTAGGACTAGGCTTTTTTACTGTACATGAAAAGGTTATTTAAGTGCATGCACAATATGTTATCCCCCCAGAGAAAGCATAACTTAATGTAATAGCTTTTATCATCTTTTCTCTTTGAGCTATTTTTCTGGTACCACTGCTGGTAACCACATGGCTGAAACATGAGTCAAATGCCTGACACTCCATATATTCTTGCTACATTTCCCAAGAGCCTGTTCTATCCCTCATCAGGACAACACACCTTTTTGAGCGTCAGCTACTCACAGACTGTCTTTCCTGAGTTACTATAGACAGAGGACACCATGAATGAAAAGTAATACAGTCTGTGACAGCTGATAGGAAAGCCAAAATTAACAGTAGAGACAGCTTCCTGCCCCCCCCAGTTTGCCTTTGCAAGTAGAAGGGAAGCAAAGTGATTAAATCAACACATAGAAAGCTGTCTCTGCTCAGAGACCACTGCTGAGTAATGTTCTTAGAGACTGACTGGACTCCCTCCTGAGCATTCAACTCCACTCGACAGAAGGTGATGGCAGGGAAGTAATATAATTGTTGCCACTTCATTCTTTGCTCTATCCACCCATTATGCATCATCATCTTCCACACTTGGGGAATCAGAAAGACAGCAATTATCTGTCCCTTATCTTTTTTTCCACAGCATTGTTGCTTGTTCAAAGCAAATAGATTAAAAAAATTAATTCCCTTCTGGAAAACTTCCAGAAAGTGTGGTAGCATGCCTAGGTAAATACATTAGCTTCAAAAATGCAATCAAATGCCTTTTCTGCTCTCCAAATGTAATCAATTAGTTACAATACCCAAATTATATCAGGACTTGCTTCCCTTCCTTTCTTAAGCTTTCAGAAAGTCACTATCCAATAGCTGAACCCTATGTAGACACATGCTCAAGGGCGAGAACAGGACAGACAACAGACCCTTATGGGTCAATGCTGTCAATATGTCAAATTTAAAGAAGTATATATAGAGTTGTGAAACACACTACCTTTAACCATCTATCGTTAGAGTTAGTCACAAAACCCCGTATCACCTAAGACGTGCTGGATAGCAGCTTTTAAGCTTTATTTCCGCCCCCCCCCTCCAAAAAAAAGGGACATTTATTTCATTATACACCACTTTTTTGTTCAGACATTCTTTTGATCTTCTTACCCTAACCAATAGCTGATGCTCCCCCAGTCCAGCTTTCTTAGTATAGTCTTGGACTAGATTAAGCTGATTATCTCACTAAAGCCTTAGGTTTGGATATCAAAACCAGTGATTAACAGCAGCTGCTAAACTGAACTGCTCTCTGGAGTCTCTCTCAGTCTCCCCTGAGAAGAAGGGGAGCTTCCCAGAGGAGGTAGAGCTAACTGTAACCACACTAGGCAAAACATTCATCTCTGCAAGCCTTTATGAATCCATTGTTTTTCATGGCAGGCTACCAGAGATGAGAAATACTGGATGACCAGAGACTGCTCTAACAGATGATGATAATCTGCTGGCTGTCATCCTTCACTCACCAGTATCTTTAGTTCCACACTGTTTACTCTCTACCTCAAAAAAAAACAGTAACTAAACATTTCATTGCTCCAGTGTTTTAGAAAAACAGCAAACAATTTATATAGTTAGGTTCTAAATATAGGTGATAGCTCAGTTATTCCACTTAGATTAGAGGCAAGCATTTGCCTTACAAGCACTCTTCTGTCTCCTCTAAATCTGCAGTTCCACAATACAAAGTTGTTAGCAACAACTCTAACCTTTCCTTCCCATCACTTGCCTCCTGTATGTGTACCTATTCAGTGGCATACTAGAACAACTATTTGCACTAGCCACTGCCAAATCTGTGTAATGATTCAGGTTAAAGATTTGCCTTTAAAATAACCAAACTTACAAAAAAAAAATTATTTTTTTTTTTAAATAGGATGAGGAAAAAGATTTGTACCACCATACTCAAGAGGACAGTGAGCTGAGATCAGGGTCAAGCAATAGAAATGAAGCTAATTCTGCTTTTGAACACACTGCATTGTAAACCATGGCCTAAGAATATACAGGGAAAAGAAAGGATACAGTGAAACCTGTCTCCACAGAAGCAACTATCCACTGGTATAGCATCCATTAAGAAACCAAAACCACTTAGGGAACTCGCAGCATACCAAGGAATGCAAAGAACTGAATGTAACAGTTAAATTCCATTATACCATCACTTCCCTCCTTATACACCCATTCACATACCTGAACCAGAAAGGTATTTTAGTGTCTCAAGACAAGCAAGGCACACAGAAAAACCTCTGTGATACTTAAACAGCAATACATACTGCAAAGGTATCTAATACTTCAGAATTTGTAAAGTAGCTGGAAATTAATAGACATTATCTGAACAATAACATAACTACAAGTCTGCATCAAGCATCATTTCATTATGCAAATCCCCCAAATCAACTGTAGTCTGAAGAAAGAGGTTAGAACAAATTTGTGTGCTTCTGCTCATTTTTGTTACTTTTAAATTAAGCCAGATTCTTAATTTCTGAAAATATGTAGGAATATAAATCCATCACTGTTCCATTTGTGCTTTTCAATTTTATGCTGCTCTGGGTATTATAATTTAGTGTTATTAGTACTCCTAATATAGCCTGCTGTCACATACAGTAGAGTGTTCACAGAACATATAGCTATGCAATGCAACAAACAATTTTCACATCTCACTGGTCTTATCAAGAATTTGCTTTTGATGGGTTGGCATATAGTTTTCAGTTTGTGACAGGGTCCTTGAATTCTTTACCTTATTTTTGGTTGTAAGCAGTTCTTCACATTTTGTATAGCCTTTATTTTAACTTTGGATGAACTGGGTTTTATTGCATCCATGGCACATGATGTAGGCAGGGAAGAAGGAGCCTTCCTGCTCCACCTTGTGAGACATGGTTGAAGACTGACTATTGGGGCTCCTAATGAGCTGCTAGGGTGACTCTCTTATGTGTCTCAGCTCTGTAGATTTTCCAGACATGATTGTTTAAAAAGTAAAACAATCTAGACCCCCACAGTTACAGATAGTGAACACTGCAATTCTTTGCATTTCTAATAGCACTGAAGTGTTCTCAATGCTTAGGCATATAGAACTTAATGTATTTTCACAACAACAGTAACGAGGAATTTTATAGACCACTAGTCTATCAATTTTGCTGACCCACTGAGCACTATAAGAAATGCTATTTGTTCATTCTATTGGTCTTGGTTCTAATTTCTTTTATGTCTTGTGAACATTAAAATTAAATTATCATGCAGGCAGCACACTGCTTGTGCACCACAACCTGGAAAGTAATTGCTAAAGGTAATGCAAATAGCAGTAACAGACTTTCTAATGCCTCCTGTTGCAAGATGGAGTTCTGTTGTTCAGAGCTCTGTCAAAAACTTTACCTGTTCCATGCTTCAGTCTGTGTTTCATTATTTAGACTGTTGATCCACTAACACTTTAAACTGGAATAAGCTAGAACTGCCTCTGCTCATTTCTCCACTTCCTTTATGCTGACACAAAATATCTCAGCAGCTGCTAAATTAAATGGATCACAAAGCTGAGCTAACCTGGCAAAATGTTTCAGTTTTTAATCCAGATCAATTCCCAGTCTGGGAATTGAATAGTGAGAAAACCTCTTATGATGACCCAAGGACGCAGACAACACATGGAAAGCAGTGATGAGCTAACAGTGGGCAGAGCACTGCTTCTTTCAGTGTCTTCCATTCATCCCTGAACCTATTCAATTAACTAAACATGCAGAAAACTAAACAGCCAAAGACTGGAGCTTCTTGTTTCCCTATTCAACACAGGGTTCAAGACAGCCCGTTTCAATAAAGTACAATTCCAGAAAAAATGGAAAAGAGGAGATGAGAGCAGCCCCACAGCTACAGCGGGGGCCTGGAGATTAAGGACAAGGATGGATGGAAAGAGTGACTTTCAGTTCTGGCTATTTCTTTTACTTGAAAGAAACTTGCTTTACCATGTATCTGCCATTAAAGGACATAGAAAAGCAAATGAATACCTGCATCGTCTTTAAAATATTAGCCTTTAAAGCATTGCCTGAAATGAAGACAAATCAACCAACACATTTGCACTTCCGAAGCCACCTGTACATACATAACAATCTGCTGTAAAAGATTCTAGAATGTTATCTACCCTTTTTGCATCAATAGTAGATTATATTCTTGTTTCGTTGGAACTTGCCAAAGATATTTCTTGTTGCCTTTAATATCTACATGTTTTGTTGGCTGAAATCCTCTTTTCTGACCATCAATGATTCACTGAGAAGGCACACATATTTGCAAACTGGTTTGGCAGGACACAGTATTCTTCATGTTTTTTCTTTCAATAGAATATGAATATTTATCGTGCTCTGACCCACCATAATAATGGAAACATACGCCTTATGGTTTTACACATTTATAAAACTTCCAGTCACATCCTTGCTTAAAATAATTGTATACCACAGTGTCATTCAGAAATTAAAAAAAAAAAGATATTAAAAAAAAACAACCAATAAATGTTATGGTACATGTGTATGACAAAAAAATACCTTAGGTCACTTTCTCGTATGCTGAGACCACTTTCCATGGATGATAGACTATCATATGTATCTTGACGTGAATGTCTTGTGCCTTGTAGGGGCGTCCCTCTGTGCCAGCCTCTGCAATCTAAATCTTTGTGGGTATCTGTAGAGAAAGAGAAAGCTGCTAGGAAGTTTTTAGTCCATTTTACAGAAGGAACTTATAAAAGAGAAAGTACATATTAAATTAATGAGAAAAATTCATTAAATTCATAGTAATAGGGAATTAATCAAGTCCATTACAAAAAATTATTATAATTAGATCACTTTTTTAAAAAAAGCAGCAGAAACAGTTCCAAGATCACCTTCTGACTGTTGCTCTGAAAACTTCAGGAGGCCTAAGCCAGTTACCTTTTTGTTATACAAACTTGGAAACAGTTCATTTTACAATTGAGAAATGAGCTATTGCTAGATTGGGAAGAAAAAGGATCCCTTAATTTTTCCAGTCCAGCTTAATTTCTTAACTGGCCACGTACTTCTTATGTGTCCTTGCACAGCATTCCAAGATGTGAGGTTTTTTTGTTTTGGGGTTGGTTTTTTTGTTTAGGTTTTTTTTTTTCTTTTGTTGCTGGGGTTTTGTGTTTTACCTAAGGAAGCAGGTTTTACTTTAACTCCATATCCTATTGGCCTAGAACTGACCTTTTTTTCAAGTTCTTTTATCTTTGGAGAAACCTGGCAAGTCTTAAGTGCAATTGCAGGCACCAACTAATTTCCTGCAGAACATTTTACTCTGTAAATCATCTTATTTGCTTTAGTGAGAGGAAAGGGTTCATGATCTGACCCTAAGTCTGAGGACATCTTCCACACCAATTAGAAGAATTTGTGAGCCCATCTCTTTTCTTCCATTTTTGATGTTTTGGTTACATATTAGGAACTATGTTTTGATTTATTTCCTCTCACACTGTTTACCTACACCTGGTTAGCTGCCAAAAAATTTAAATTCATGTCATACCTTTTGCTCAAAATAAAAGCAACACTGTTGTGAAGCAAAGAGAAGATAAAAATAATACTTTGGAAAACAAGAGGATCTTGTTGTTTTCCTACTGCAGAAGTTAATACTTACAACCTAAAAGTTGGCATATGTGAATTATTACACTAAGGTGCTCTGTACTGAGAATTTTATACTTCGATGCATGAGTTTTCCTAATCACTCTGCTGCGATTTTTCAGGGCCTTGTTTTAGGCTGATCAAAATTGTATCAGAACAATTCATTCTGTCATCCCTTGGCGTATCAACGAATTAGTATGGCGACTAAGGCAGAAACAGGGATTAATCTCATCATTGTTACTTTGTTCTTGTTACCTCATATCCTCATTTGCTAATTAATGTACATGGCAGAAAGTGATAATGAGTTGAATTTCAACCAAGTCTAAGAGGTGAATACCTGCACGGTGTTTTCCAAAATTACTTATGAGGTTAAAGTCCTGTTGACTTTCAGTAGGCTACTTGGCAAAATGAGATCTCAGTTCCCAAGTCACACAAATGACTTTCAAAATTATAGCAGGGTATATGTCTCTAATGCTGGGTTTGAAAAAAAAAAAAAAAAAAAAAAAAAGTGAAATCCTTTACATTTTCTTCTGTCTTCTCTTACAAGAATGACCTAATAAATTTGAAGCAAAATTATTGTATTTCATAACAAAACCTGACTGTCCTTTAGAAAACTTGACTTTTAGAAACATTAAAAATGTTCACAATTCAGCTGTAGTATTTATTAGAGTCTGTATTTTGTTACTGTGAATTTGCCTGCAGAATTTTAAATATGAGATCATTAATTTACTCAGCAGCCTTTTAATGGAGCTCAGTCTAGATAGCAATGGTGAAATGAGAGCTTTGTTGCTACCACAACTAACATTAGATGATACTTCTAGAAAAAAGCACTCTTGAGTGAACTAATGATACTAAAACACTTTCCTGTTGCTACATGCAGTGCAAGTCTAAATGAAGCCATATTGTTAAAGCAGCATGGAAGGCTCTTATATTTCTACCAAGTATCTGGCATTCTTAAATTCTTTCAAGAAATGTGGAAATTAACTGCAGTCCTCTACCTTTCCAATGTAATTTGTCATAACAAAGAAGCTGTACTGATTCCAATAGTCAAGGACAGATTCTCAGCTGGTCACAGCTGAGCTGACAGTCATTCAACAGAATAAGCAATCAAAATATAATGCCTTAGTCAAACTCCAAGTAGAGGGTAAAGATAAACATTTGGATTTCTCAATACGTGACACGTAATGCTTTTGAACTCGTCCCTCTGCACAGAAAACTATAGTGTAACAGTGACCTCTACAGGATTTCCACAGTGTTCCAATGATGAAACAGAATACAGGCATAAACCTGCAAACTGACACACCCTCCAAGTAGCAGCCTGAAATCAGTAACAATCCGAATTTACAGCTTGTAGACACACAACGAAAGCTTCCATAGCAAATTTGCACCAGGTTTCTAGATATAAAAACTATGTAAGGACAGACTTAGAACATTCTGCTGATTCAAAGGACGTTTCAAGAAGAATTTATGGCACACAGAATAAATACAGTTTTCACTAATTTTTCTCCTTTTATAATGGCTATTCCACTGTTACTGCACAAACTGTTGTCCTTTTCTGTCATCACCTTTATAAACCGCTTCTTTTTTGTATTACTATTCTCTTTTTATACTTGAGGACTAAGTCCATTCGACATATATACACTTTCCATCATACCTAAAGGAAATCAGATTATTTTCACTTATGAGATAACTTAAAGAGCAAGAAAAGAGTTCTTCCGTATGAATTTTTACTCAGACAACTGAAAATCACTTATAGCTGCTGGAGAAATAGAATGGGTGGTCTACTCTAATCAGCATTAGCTGTACTGTCAAGTTCAGTTTCAGACAATGCATTTAAAAAACAACATTAAACAGCTGATGAGCATACTTTTGCTGTGACTTCTATTCCTCCCTCTCAAAATATAAATAATGTTTCTCATTCACATTTCTTCACGCTTTTCACTTTTATTCTTGTCCAAATTTTGGGATTAGTCTTTTTAGCAATAGTTCCTTAGACTGTTTAAAGAGTAAAATATTAAGCTAATTTATCTTTGTGAACCTATTTAGCATATTGGACCATGTCACATAGATGGATTGATAATCTTGATAGAGTCCATCACTTTGTATTATATCTGGAAAGAATGTGAGGTGATGCATTATTTGATGTTCAGTTGCCATTTCTACTTTCATATACACTATTTTCATACACATATGCAATTTCCATCTTCATATGCACTATTTATAAAGGCAGACAACCTTTGCTAATAGTCCTAGAGTTTACTAAAACTCACATTGTGCAAACAGCTGATCAAAGCTGATGTGATACAGAGCTATAACACATAGGGTCTAGCAGATTGAGTCTTAAGGAAGTTCTGTTCTTTAGCTCTACAATCCACATGTGGATGGACATTAAGCAGTGAAATTGTTCATCCAGCTCCTCATGAGAAGTGACTCTCAGTGATTTTACTACTTGCCAGCATCAGTGATACAAATGCTCCAGACATGAATAAGCATTTAAGATTCAATAGAAAAATTACTACTTGCCACTGTATTTCAGGAACTTAAAGTGAAATAGAAGGGTTGGAAAGCTGGAGTCAGATCTCAATCCATAACTCACCAAATGGTAATGCAAAGTAGACATCCAGCAAGATCTCATGTGAAGTTGGTGTTTTTGTGCCTTGAATCTCATTCCTGTTTTTTATTACTTCAGAATGCAACGTCCACCAGGAACCCGGACCTTCCTAGGAAGAAAAAAAAATGTTCTGAAAGTTACCTTAGTTGAATTTCTAGCATTATCCACTTTTTCCTGAGTGAATGTTCCCCTGAGTCAATAGGGGTTTCTTTATGACAGCAATAGGCTTAGGATCCACTCTAGACTGTCCCAACTTTTGTTTATGTAAGCAGTTGTTAGGACTTCATCAAGTTTTCCCACAGGCATGAAATTTGAAAGAATAAAATATTTGCTCTACAACATATACAAATGCACGTTAAGATGGTCAGATGATTAAGACAGTATGAAGATGCAACAAATATGAATATTGAAAATTACTCTTTATGAACTGAGATTTCCTAGTTCCCCTTTGAACTGGTGCCAAACAAATACATTCTAGCAAGACTGAAGCAATCAATACATGCTAATAACCAAGCCAAAAAAGAGCTTCTGAAGTAATGCTGCCTTACAGGTTATTTCTGAGTTATAAAGCCCAGAGTAGAGCTGCAGGGTTAAGAGGAGCAGGAAAAATAACTAGGAGAGTTCCACAGTGGCATAATTATAAATGAATGTACAGAGGGTCTGAAGAAATTAAGAAACAATATCTACCCTGGCATCTTTGGTTAAAGTTTCAGTATTTACTGTTAAGCCACAACCTGTGTGTCAGCAAGTTCTAACTCAGTAACAGCTAGGGTAGCAGAACAAACCAGCTTTCCTTGGGGCCTGAAATGGTGCTTGGCAGCTGTGATACAGAGCAACTTCTAATTTAAGCAGGAAATACTTTCTTCTCCTGCTTCCATTCTCCAAGTAGAAACATGGAAATGCCAGTTCAATGTATATATGAGTATTTATTAGTTCCTATAAAGGAATGGCTATAGAGACTCATGGGAGATGCTGTAGGAAGTTTTCCAATTCTCTTTCCATTATCTCATCACCAACTGCCTTTTTTATTTTTTAGAAAATTTAAAGGAGGCAAATTTAATTTCATTTGCAAAGATTAAATTCATCTTTTCTAATTCAGAGTTCCTTTAGAATAAGGTACCTCCTACTTTCTCCAATTTCAGACAATTTTGAAGCACTTGCAGATTGCTTCAGTATTTCCACACTCGCAGAAACCTTTTTTCTTTATTTTCTAGCCTACTGAGAGCAAGCAGGCTCATTCTGGTGGCTAACTATGACTATGCTGGATACATAGTAACTCTTGGGATTGACCCATTTCCTCCACTCATCCTTCTCTGTACGCTCATTGTACTACTAATTTCTTCCATAGTACCACAGGGCAAATTTCAGTTTTCCTCTTTGAGACAACAGCCAATTCCCTTGAGACACAAAAGAACAGTATTTTGCCCCTTTTAAGTGAGATTTACTCAAGGTCACACATTGAAGACCCAGGCCAGGAACCTCAATTTGAAATTCCCTCACTCTAATCACATAAACCAAACTGTCCCTGCCTCCCTAATAATTTGTGAGTGCAGATGAATTCTAACCCACTTACTGAATTATACCTGATTCAGTATGTGAGCCATTTCTCCAGGGTATATGGCTAATACTTATCAGTGGCCACGGAGAGTCACATGTGCATTAGGCCTCAATATTAAAGACTGAAACAAATGAGATAGAAATATACATTGATCATAAGTGTCATTACAGTATTTGGGGAGGCTAAGAATGAGAAATTAAGTGGATTTTACTCAGTGTTTTATATTGCCACAGAAAGTCAACTTACATCTGTTGCATGCTCCACAGTTGCAAGGGGAATCCATAAAACTCCTAAAATGCTATCCCAGAGCAAGCCTTTCTTCCAGAGCTCAATAATGAAGCCCTTTCCATCAGCACATATTTCACTAAAAACAACAGATACACAAACCATTAAACTGAAACCCAGTCTCAACTGCTCAGTAATCTATCATAATAACTGGAGCTAGTGACTTACAGCAGATACAGAGGTGTTTTGTTTTCAGTATACTCATAAAATAGAAGATAGCAGGCATGATACAAAGGTTAGACTGGACATGCCAAGTCTCAAGTCTTATTATTCAGGATTACTCTTACAAACTGATGAGGACAATTCTGCTGGTAATATGTCAAAGAAGTTCCAGTTGTCAGTAGCTTTATTTTGCTACAAGACTTGGCCCTATTAGATATAACCCAAGAAGAAACCAGGTCCAGGAAATGCTTTTAGTTCAGCTTTAGCTTCTTCCAAGCAGCTGCTGCATATGGAATTCCTCAGTTGCCTCCTCAGGACAGCCCTGAAGAACCTTCATTCTCAGGTTCTACTGTAGCTAATTTATTAGGTGGAGTAGTAGTATTATATACTTAGCCTTTTGTCAGGCTTTTAGGTAAAACTGGGACCCACAAAAATGATCAGTCTTTCAAAGATAAAACTCAAAGGAACATTTTCAATGAAACAGTATAAGCTGACAATGTCAGCTATGATGGTATACACTGTCAATCAACATGAACCATCAGCTAAGAATTATCTATAATGGTATGGGAAAAATTCCATCTTCCCCTCACAAAAATCTAGAAGGAAGTGCCTGACCATTTCCTACAGCAAACTGAACCGGTTTCTTGTTTTCATTGTAAGGGAGACCAGGTATAAAAGACGTTTGGAGCTTGTTCCCTTCATTAGAATTGAGAAGTTGCACCACATAACAAAGATACAATGGTGCCGTGGTTTAGGCCAAATCGGCTACTGGGGACCTGGGGGACCCCAGATGGGACTGACAGATGCTTCCCTCTACCCCTCTTAAAAGAGAGAGGCAGAGGAGGAAAAAAAGAGACTTATGAGTTTAGAAGGAACTAAGCTACTTTAATGAAATATTAATAATAAAATAAAAAAAGAAATAATGAAATATATACAAAACCGTATCAAGCTCCTGAGATGACAATCACGACACCGGCTGGCACTGGGGCAGTCCCAGGCTGGACTCGGTGACAGACGGGAACTGGATTCTGGATCTGCATTCAGGATGGGGATCAAAGGCAGACGAAGAGAGTCCTCCTCAGACATCGGCCATTGAAGGAAGAGCCCCCTGACCCTTTGATCCCTCAGCCTTTATACTGAGCATGAGGCAGATGGGATGGAATACCCTGATGGTCAGTTTTGGGTCACCTGTCCTGTCCGCTCCTCCCTGCAGGTGGGACCCCACTATGCTTTTCCGCTTCTGACCCTCCAACGGGGCAAATAACCAAGTTGGTTGGCCTTGGGTGTTAGAGCAATAAGTATAAGCAAGGTCCTCTCTGCATACCATGCCTGGGCATCAACTATAAACATAGGTCTTATCACTCTGAGAGAGTGAACATTGTCTGCACAATATGCTGTTAATTTTGGTAGTTAGAGAGACCCAGCTAAGAAGCGAAGCTACTGAACAAAATTGGTTCCATTTTACCTCAAACCAGGACAAATGGTTTACCTCAAACAGGTCTCAACTTCAAAAGTTGCAGAATCCAGTCTCTATTTTAGTTCTACTCACAGAATATATGCAGTTTACAACTAGCTGGTTTTGACTAAAAAAAATACCATACCACAATCTTATTTTGCAAGAATTTAAAATAAATTTTTTTCAGGTCATATGACTCACTCGTTATATTGAACTAAAATTAAGAATGCCATGAATGTCTGGCACTCCTTTATATATTACTATAAACAGTTACAGACCAGTTCTGTGAATATGAACAATGTAATAAAGTAGGCATTGGTGTCTCTGCTGTGACTGATTGTACATACTCTCCATTTGACTGAATTGATTTTAACTACTAAAACTAATCTTCATCTGATTTTTCTGGAGTACCACAGTGAATTACTGTGTACTTAAAGTTACCAGGAAAAGGACAAGTGAAATCTGAGAAGGGCAAAGGGTACTACCTCAGAGACGATTACTGAACTCACGCTGCTCTTAAAAAACATTATGCTGCCTCAATATCCAATTTTCCGCTGTACTCATGCAGTTGAATAGATATAGTGAATTTTTGTTTTGTTCAGCTTCTCCCTTTACAAACATGTTATGGAACACAGACTGTAAATTCTTATCTTCTGGTATTTGTGGACCCCAATTCTAAAACTGTTGCACTGGTAGCTGAACAGTGAAACCACACATTGAAAGCTTGAACAATATGTAATTTTTAAAGTGCCACCTGGCATTATCTGTGTGTAATGGAATAGGGTTTGGGGTTTTTTTGTTTGTTTTTTTAACAGGCTGAGATGGAGAGAGAGCCCTTAAGAAAATGAACTACAACAGTATGACTTCACAAAGCCTATATAAATGTATTTGTAAATGCCTATTTATAATGCCTTTTAAAAGAAGTCTGCTATGTTGTATAGTTGAGTAGGCAGTAGATGGAGCTACAGCAAACTCATAACATATTTGCTAGAAAATGGTTTAGTATTCCTTGCTAACATTTAAATTGCAAACTAAGAAAATGATCCTAATAAATTCCTCATTCTCATTCATGTTATGGAACACTCATTTACATATAATATGATTAAAAGCAAGGCATTTATATAACAGAAAAGCAATTGTATTAAATATTTTAACACATTCCTCAGGAAAATTTAGAGGATCAGTTACAGATACCCGCTTTAAAATATTTTTTAACTGCCTCCTGCACTAAAGGTAACACACAGGTAAATGCTGAAATTTTATTGATCTACTTCTTGATATACTGTTACATCATCATCCAATCCACAACCAATGTTTCACAGCACTATTATATCTGGATCGGGAATGTGCCAAAAAAAATATAATCATGTTAACACAGTATTATCATACAGCAATGATTCCTCTACACTGCAATATGACAATCTTTTCTATAAGTCAAAGATGCAGTATAAGAATAGTATTTATGAAGGCTAGCTATTGATACTAATATTCCTTCGCATTTTCAACTGTCTTCCTGTTTGGGTAATTTAGGCTGAAGCCTGATGACTGGGGAGTAGGAGCCAAATTAGCCACAGATTAAGATTAGTTTTATATGATCAGAAGCCAGATTTTTTTATGACTTCTTTGATATGTCATTACATCTAGCCATAAAAATCACACATAAGAAGGTATATATGTTGGCTTAACATAACAGGCCCTTCAGTCACTCAGAGTCTTCAGTTCAGTAAGCTATCAGTTTGCTACAGTTGTCTGAGAAATCAGTTGCATGACCCAAAAGAAAAAAAAAAAAATTCAAATTCAATTAATAACTTCAGGAAACGTTTGTGATGAAGATGAAGCCCTTAAGTGAGATTAAGAGCACTGTGGAATAAAATTAATTTATGTGAAATAACTGTGAAGAAAAAAATGAAGAGGATTTTAGAAACGCTGCTTTTAATATAGAATAAAAAGAAATTTGAGGGGGTTTCCTTCAATCAAAGTGTTAGTTTTGGCATATGTAGAGACTGTCAAAAAATATTTATAAGTTTTACAACCAGAAATTACAGAAAAGTTATTCAAAATACTTGGATTTAGAAAAAAAAAATTGTAAAAAGGACATTTTTCATAAAAATAAAGGCAATTAAATGTCTCATTCTGTAAAAAAATTTCAACCTCAGGAATAATATATAAGTGTTTGGACTCTCCTGACCAGTGAGGTGTACATAAGGCTCTAGATAAGAGGAGAACAAAGACTGAATAACAAAAGTTGAGTGAAGTGGACAAAGATCTGCAGACAAGTGAGAAACAGTACGGTTCAATAATACAGAAACTACCTAAATTGGCAGTTAAGTAAATAAATAAATGTAAATAATATGAGTCACAGAAAGAGTAAAACAAAAACCAAGTTGCGTGATGATCAATTTGAGTTCTGTTTCTTCTGATTCCTGTATTCTTAAAACATTTAATGAAATTAAAGATACTGGAAACAAATATTTTCTTCCCCTTGTTGACTGCTGGCCTTGTTCTGCAATGTGGCTTGCAAAATTAACTTTTGTTCTGTTCCCTAGAACTAGTCTGGCACCTTTTCTCTGAGCTGGATACTTTTCCCTAGCTTTTGCAGTCTGTACACGGTCTGAGATGTTATTAATTTCTCTGAACTATCCAAATACAGCAAAGATACAACAAAACCAACTGATAAGAATCCCAATACTTACAACATGAAGTCCTGTTCCCAGCAAGGTTCACTTCCCCTTCTGTCTATTGTAGTGCTTTTTATATTTTGGACTTTTAAAACAACATAGGTTTTGAATGCATCTGAAAGAGAAATGGCCAGCACATTAAAACCCACTTTATTTCTTCCTTAGAAGCTGGAAATATTCAACCCCATAGTAGCAGGAGTTTCACTCATACTCCATACAAAACATACAGACGTGTAGTTCAAATCCATGTATTTTAACAAGGAAATTCTTATTAGTTCTAATGGGATTATGACAGGAAAATCCCTGCCCATCACAGGTGGGAGAGAACACAATCCTAAATGCAAGCATGTATTCTAAGGCTCAGCTTCCAAACATGGCTTCGTAGATTATTTATCAATCTCCCTAACAGATCTTGTATGAAATGAGTATGCACCCCCTTTCTGCACTTTGGGATTTTTTTTTGTCTTTCAATGAGTATGATAATGTTGGTGACTGGGTAATAGGCTTTTATGTCCAATTAAGGCAAGAACACGGACTTGTAACATGTAATTCAGTCTTGTCTTTTGGTGTGAAATCTAGTTCTGCAGCAGCAAAATGGGCTTCAGAGGCAGTCTGAACTCAAACATTTTTGTAAATGTCTTTGTAGATGCACAGTATGAGTATTCATAAAATTGGACCTAATCAGCAATAGGAATAAAATTTTAAAAATTTCAAAGTGCTTGAAAATATTAGTAACAGAAAAAAAAGCAAAAGTAGTAAGGGAAAGCTCTACTCTTCAGGTCTTCACACAGGAATCTAAGGGAGCAAAAGGCATATTATGTCATTTCAGTGAATGTGGCTGTTCAGAAAATCTTCTCAGCTTACATGCATGTAACACATCCTTCATTAGCCTCCAGCATCCTACGTAAGAATCAACATTGACATATGGCTAAAAAGATTTATTTTTTTTTTTAAATAGAACTACTGCCAAAATATACATGAGATGTAGCCAAGAACAGAAGGAATTTTTGAGCTGTCTGTATTACCACAGGTCAATCAACCAGTCCAAGTTGGAGGGAAGCTGTCACTGTCTACAATAGGCTATTGAATAGGTTATATCAAATTACACTGCAGTTAAAAAGTGTGAGGGAGAAGACTTAGCTCTGTACATCCTGTATGTAGATGTTATCGATTAGGACTGGTGATAATGTTTGACAAAAGGACTAAAGGATGTTATGTAATGGGAACTTTTTTCCCCAATTAAAAAAAAAAACCAACAACCCAACAAACAGTACCCAACGTTATCTATTTATTTTCCATAATCCAGTGCACCAGTCTTCTCAAATGTCTTTGTTCTAACACTGAAAAAACTTGATAAAGTCAATATAGATCTAGAAGTCCGGTGACATATTTGTGAGAAATGGTGTCACCAATACATGGTTCACATACCATCCTATTGTTCATTCTGTGCAACTGAGGCAAACAAATCACAAAATTTGCAAAATGTTTTGTAGTTGCAAAAGTTGTAGTTTGGAGACTTGCAACCCAAGGTTTGAGAAATTTTCAAAAGAAGTCTCCATTAAATCACTTGGCTTAAAAACAGCAACCTACAGTGTTTAACTCTAGCCATTTTGAGCACCCATATCTATATCCACATTTAAATAAAAAATACAATAACCAACCTCCCCCAAAATTAAAACATACCGCGTTTAAATGAAGTCATAACTGACAAGATAGAGACTTTAAGACACATTTTGACTGGTTTTCTGTTTCATTGTTCTATTGTCTTCATATTCAAGTCTACAATTTCTTTACCATTTGAAAATATCATGTTCCTATGTATCACGCTATCAAACCTCATCACCTATCTTTCCCTGGCTCCTTTTCTAGCACAAAAGCTAAAGAAATTTCAGACTGCCTGTGTTATCACTGTCTTTCCCTGAACCTTGTCATCTGCCTTTTAAAATAGCTACTTCTGCAGTAGTTCCTTGACCTCTTTGGCTCTTCTCTGGGTCTAAATGTTACCCTTCAGCACTTTTCCACTAATTCGCCTTCTTCAGATTTCATAAGTTATGTCAAGGAAGAAAATGTAGAAATTCTATCACTAAATAACTGTGAATATGTAACTTCCTTGAAGCATAAGAGTGTCAAGACTGAATATTATTGCAATACACTGGCAGTGGAGAGGAACTGTAAATTTTGCTCAATGATAAGAAGTGTTTTTTCCCACAAAGCCATTATTGCAGCTCCCAACCGTTTTGCTGTCAAAAATGGAGGCACTGAGTGCAACTTTTTGTATTAAAAAAAAAAAAAAAAGTAGGCTATCCCCTTACTCGTATTTTCAGCTTTCAACCCAAACCAGCTTTGTGGCAGCTTACACAAGGTAGTAAGTTAACCACGGAAGAATCCTAGACTTTTGATAAACATGCAAGTATCTCAATACTGCTCTCTGTCACCTCATACATAATTCTTCTGCCCAAAAAAACAGACAGTTATCAGAGAATACACTATTCAAACTTTATTGCCATTACTTATGGCATTAACAAGTCTTAACAGCATTCAAAGGAAAATTAAAACTACTTAACTTTTATCAAATAATTCTGTTTGATAATCATCTTTTGTAGACTATCACCTCTTTTGAGTAGCAACAAAATACAAGATCTGCTGAACTCTGCAGAATATTTTGCTGATTGCATTAGAATTTCAATGAAAGATAGATGATTCTTCAGTCTATACTTTGTACACATACTTCACAGCCTACTGTGAAGAACAACTGCTTCACAGAGAGTTAGAAGAATCATGTTCCCAGAAAGCAGCTTAACCTGTGCTAGTTCAGTTTACCTTTCTTTAATCCAGATAACTTTAAATGATTTGCAGAGGTTGCTTAAATGTATTAGCCAGATAACTACTGGCAAATTTTGCTGTATTGATTAGGCTGTTTACCAGTTTCTCCTGCAAACTCGTAGTTACAAAGACCTTGAGGCCTTAAATTTATAGTCTACCTATGTGTGAGAAATCTCTGGCCAAGTTTGAAATTTCTTCTGGCTAAATCTTGGTCCTGGAGGCAGACTTTGAGTCCTGGGTAGCTTGATTTTGCCCATGTTTATTGCCTTGGGCCTATACCTGATCTCTATAACTGTCCATCAGTATCTCCCATCTGTATTTCCTCGCTGGGAAAATTGAGACACCATCTCCTCTCTGTGCTGGTGAAGCTAAAATCCTGCCCTCTCTTTATATAGAAAATACTTTCTCTTGACTGATGACACATTTAGGTCATCAAATTATGTAAAAATTCTTTTTAGTGGAAATATCCTTTAAATACGACTAGTTTGAGAAACAATAATGATTAATAACTGAAAATTACAGATTTTTCCGAGGCCACAATCGTGTTTGTTAGTTCAATCTTTAAAATATATGTATATTTTTTAATTCTTTCCTCGTTTGTTTTGTACTGAGCTATTGAAGAAATGCATGCAAGTTGTCTCAGGCTTAAATGATTCTTTAGTGTGATACACCCATGCATGCACAAGAAATAAAAATGCAAAGCAGAAATTAAAAGGGAAATCAGACTTACCAGCTGCTTTATCCAACCTTCCTTTTTTCACTAAAAAAAAAATTAAAAAAAAATTATTATATTCAGGTAATACCTTAACAAAAATCTTGCCAATAAAAAAAAAATCTAAGGGATTTCTGTGGTATAAAAAACCTCAATCAAAAATGAAAAAAGTACTCTTAAAAAATGTAAGCATCATTGTGGTAAGACAATATGATTACGTGGAATTATTTGAAAAAGAGAACATGCAGAAAGTCTTTGCAGCTTACAGAAACTTATATGGATGCAACAAAAAGGGCAGAATGGAGAGCAGGTGACCATGGAGGGTAACATACTATCCATCACCTCATAATGCTAATTCAAAATTCCTCTCAATAACAGTCATAGAAGGCTCACAGACTTCATATAATCTAAAGTAGCTTCTATCATCTTACAGAGAATCCTTTATTACATTGTATTTACTCTCCTTATTAGAAAAGACATACTGCAGTAAACACCTTACCAACTAAACAGTGAACATTTAAAATCCTGACTTTGTTCAACAGCCTTAAGTTCCTCACCATGGTATCACTTTTATTAATGAAAAATGCCCTGAAGCTAATAGGATTGTGATACAGACAGTCATCATAATTATGAAAATCTAACCCGGTCATCATTTTGTATCAAGTATCTGACTACTGAAGTTCAATGAATTTAGACTTTTAAACAATATAATTACATGTTCCTTAAATTTTCCTCCCATATTAATGCACGTAAGACAGTTCAATTTGAATGAAACATCGCTGTAGTCGTACAAAAATTAAACCTGCTCTAAGAATATACTTATGTATATCATATATTTCACTACTATACTTAGGACGTAGTAATTGCCAATAAAACAAAATGTTGAGTCCACAACTTTACATCTCAAAGGTTCCCAAAAGCTTACCGTTGTTTTCTGATTCCCTTCCCACTTGCCTGACTTCAACTACCTTCCCTTTTCCTTATTCTTGCTTTCATCTATCCCTAAACAACCCTAAGTATTCTATGGAATTGCATCATATTTGCAGAATGTCTATCTGACAGTTTGATTAATTCCATGATGTCTTACACTGAGAAAACTTTCACTTTCAGTGCAAATGGGGAGCGGCAAAACTATCATTGAGCCACGAGCAGAACCCAAACACTGCAGCAGTTCAACCACACTGCAAGGGTGCAGAATTTACACACTGTACGTACTTGAATTCCCTTGAAGGAAGTACTTCAAGAAATATTCCCATCAACTTAAATGAGCAATGCACCTCTGCAGTCCATGAAATTGCTTTTTAAAGCCACTTACTAAGTAGCGGTCACATTAGTGAAAAAGCTTGCATGATAAGAAAAACCTACCTTTTACAGAGAGAAGTTCCATTCCAGTAGAAAAATATTTTAAAGAACATAAATCAAAATTAAGCTTTTTTTTTTTTTTTATACAAACAGGAAAAAATTAGTTTGGCTTGAAGACTAAATTACTCTCTTCCTCCTGTTTCCTCACTGCAAGCGTTTCCACTTTTCCTGCTTGCTCCTCCCACATTTCACATGGAGGAAAGTCAGCCAATTGACAGAGCAGTGAAAGACCAATGATTAATTCTTTCTCTCTCTATACACAGTCTGAGATGGAAGAGGAAAGGAGAAATACTACAACTGTTTGCTCACCCTCATTTCCTCAACCTCTATCTGCTGTATGCAGCTGTCTCTAGTCTAAACACATTTCTGAATGCCAGCTTTGCCAGCAATAACAAACTCAGTGCAACTACTTTATTAAGAACAGACTTTGGGAGTTCTTAAACTTTGATTTTAATACTTGAAAAGCATCTGAAGTGGAATACAGAAGGTTTAATTTTTTTTTTTTTTTTAAACACAGATTCACATATATTATCTATAGTTAGGCATAAGTAGCCTTAATTTTCTAAAATAAAGCATGAACAAATATTGCATGAAGAAACAAGCTGAATTTTAATTTACTTCATCAATTTCTAATTCTATTGCAGCACTTCATTGGATAGTAAACATTCTGGCAAAATATTTTCCAACAATACTCAAAACACTGAAATCATAAAAGCTGTGGTGTTTATGACTACCTGTTCAGATAAATATTGGGGTTTATTTTTTAGTTTTCAGTGGTGGTTAATAGTGTGTATATATCCACAGACATGTAATATTTTACTTTTTAAATTTTTCAGTCTCCATCCCATTATAATCGTAGCCTTTGGTCTTAGTGTCCTTGGAGCAGCGGGGAGTGTATATGCCCTCTGAGTTCAGGAGTGGCTGCCTACAGTTCCAGGGAACTGGGTCTGGATGATGGCCATACCTCAAAAGAGAGGTGAGACCTGAGGCTGTTTAGCCTGCATAAGAGAAAGTTTGGGGAGGTGGGAGGGTATAAACAAGACTGACTCTTAATTGTTGCCTAATAACACATGAGGAGGAATGGGCACAAATTGAAACTCAAAGCTTGACCTGAACATAAGAAAACTCATTCTTACTGTGAGGGGTAGTTTAACACTGAAATAGGTTGTCCAGAGAGGATGTGGAGTCTTCGTCCTTGGAAATACTCAAAATCTGACTGGACAAAATCCTGGGCAACCTGCTCTTGCTGACCTTGTTTTCAAGTAGGGATGTTGGACTAGATCTCAAAAGGTTCCTTCCTTGTGGTTCTGTGATACCCTGCAAGGTCAAAAATCTGTAGTGTGACACTGAAGAAAATTCAGTGGGATTTCATGGAAGTCTACAGTCACTCTGCAAAATATGTGTAGTCTTGAATCCTCCCTCCCCACCCCTCAAAAAAGCATCTAATACTTATGTTGTTTTAGAATCATGCTACTATGTCATAATGTGAAGTTGTTAATATACTGGGTTTTGTTCTTGTGTTTTAGATTAATATATCTGCATATCTCTCTTCTGAATTCTATTTATTCTGAACAAGTTTCCCACAGGAGATTTTTAGTCTTAGAGCCAGGTTTCCACCTTATGCAAGCAATGGAGTTCCACTGAAGTTAACAAAACTAGTGCAGTACATACTGGCTGAGAATCTGATCACAAGTGTGCATTTGGGTCAAATGAAAAAAAAATATTTACTTGGAACAAGAATCTAATCACTGCTGACTTAAGGTTCAGTAAATAGAGTCCACAGTAAGCCTTAGCATGAGTCAAAGATAAACAGCTGCATCCCTGTATCCTTCTGAAATTGTGCAAACTTGCCTCCTCTTCCTTTCTTCCACTCACCTTCTCAGTATTGGGGCCCTTCATGTGGAATACTATTTTTTCCTCCTTGAATCCTTGGGCTCCAGCAGCAACAGCAGTAATTGCAGTTCATTTACTTTACTGTGATGTCATGACTGTTTCTTACATATGCAACCGGGAAAGATGTTATGACTTTATGGTAGGAAATATGCAGACAATACTTGAACACAGGCAGAAGGTCACTGTGGACTGAGAATGGGGCATGTGAAAATGCTCTTTCATTTAGGAAAAGCATCTATTATATTTAACAAAAGAATAATGAAAAGTACTGAGCTGGAACAAGCCATCAAGATGGTGTTTGACTAAAGGGCATAAGAGTAGAAGCTACAGTACAACGTCCATGTTTCACAAACTATAGTTTCAGTACCTCAAGTAATTACCCTATTACTTAGTCATTCCTTCTGCAATGTTTTCCCTTTTCCATATTACCATTTCTTATTTAATGCCTGATATGGCACTTCAGTCCTATCAATTGACTTCAATTAAAAGGTCCCAACGCTGCAGATCTATATGCACAATCAAGAATTTAGAAAGATATCGAAAAAAGAAATAAAATTAATTGTTTACATTGCATCTTTATCTAAGATATATCAAAACTGTCTATACTTTCACTCCACTCTACTGAATAAAAAAAAAAAAAAAAAAAAGAGTAATTGGGTACAATGCTGTTAAGGATGTGTCACCAGATACTGTTGAGTGATCTGCTTCCGAAAGATGTAATTATTTTTCAAGCCATATTCTCAACTGATATAAGGAAGATATTATTATTTTCATTTGTGAGCTTGCTTTTTTTTTATTGAGAATCCGCTTTTTTTTTTTTTACTTCTCTTTCTTTATGTGAATTTATATAGCACATATTAGCAAATTGAAGCCTGCCAGCATCTTTTACTTAATTCATCAAAAGCAAGGAGATTTCAGTCTAATGATTTACTTGGCATTAATACTACATATTGTTCTTCTCAGGAAGTTCCTCCTCTGCAGGATACTTGTAATGCAACAACTATGGTCACGAACACATAGATTTCAATATAATATGTTGCATGAGGAAAACAAGAGCACATTTGAATACTGATTGCAAAAACATGCGGAAGATAACCTCTCAACTTTCACAGGAAAACGGAAACACAACCTACTGCTGTCCTAAGATATCTTAGTTATAAAGAGAATATTTAAAAAATAAACTTGGTAGGGGGAAAAAAAAAAAGCCAAATTTCAACTGATATTATAAATATAGAGTGTAGGAGTAGTTTCCTTGCATCCCCTACACTTCTATCTGTAAAAATTATGAAGCCATCTTTTCTTGGCTACTTTTGTGATGACATGTATATTTTTAAAGAACTTTTGACCTTGGAACACCAACATTTTAGCTGTCTTCTGAAATTCTCCCCTTGAGAACAAAGGAATTTGCTCCTTTGCAAATTAGTAAGTGAAGTTTTCAGCTGATCAACAGTCACCAGTACCTCCTTACACTAGCACAGGAAGAAATATGCCAGATACCTCAGAAGACTAGGAGATAAACTGGTTTGGGTTTTTTTTGCCTTCCACTTGAAGTTAATCATTGGCTTAAAAAGAGAGCTCGTGGGAAAAGAAGATTTTTGTCTATTATGGGGAAAAAAACTACATATTCTTCAAATCAAATTCAAAGATAAACAGCTATATTATCATTACTGCGATCATAATAACAGAGAAAGCTGAAACCAATGAGAAAGAAATCAACCAGAAAACTAAGAAAGAAATTTAAAAACCAGTTTTTCCAGTGAGTTCATTTCTACCTTTCAGAAATATAGATTCTGCATCCCCAGATATAATTTTCAGTAGACTCAGTAAGTGATAAAAGGTAGAAATAATGAACTCTGTAACAAAATATGCTATCAAGACATACATCATCAAGGCGACAGGATAAGCGGAAAATCAATCAGCTGATTTCTGACCCTGAGAAACTATGAGCAATATCGAAGATAGGAACTACAAATTAGATCAGTTTTGTCCTTGCCTCCAAAAGACAGGCACGACTACAGCTAGGGATAATAGGTGATGTGTTCTGGGCTTCACAAGAATCACCTTGATAAATGAGTTCAATGCACTCCGTTTACCCTTTTCCAACAGGAAACAAAGGAAGGGCCCTCCTTCAAACTGTTAAGTGTTATTAACCACCAAGTACATAGATACAGATTTTATTGAAGTATCTAATCACTACCGTTTTGGAGATTAATAAAAAAAAGTCAAGCCACAGCAATAGAAAAAGCTGAAGTTTTAACACAAAGAAAAATACAATAAGTTATCACAGGTTCATATTCTACTTGTCATTTGTGAGTCACAGGAGCTAGTAAGTTATTAGACTAAAAATGGATTTCTCTCAAAGGTTTTTTCTTATTCTATTACAGAAAAGTGGTATTCCAACTATAATTAAGCGCCACAAATTTCAAAGATTTGAATAACTGAATACCCGGAGTTAGTGAAAAAACTGTATCACTTTTATTTGATCCTAAGCTTTAAAAAAATAGATGTTTCAGTCCAAATTAACCTTAAAGCTTTTGTGTACAAATTTTGTTTGTCACTTCACATCTCTCCTTCCTTGACTCCAATTTCATAAAGATTGAAAAAACTATCCCTTACCTGTCCCAGGAAAATAGTGCTGAATTAACATCCATGCAGTGTTTTGGGATACAAAAGCTACAAAAAGAAATATTTTTACTATTTTCAATAAATAGAAACTGAATATGTATAATAAATTTGGGTACTATTCTGACCCCACCATGACCTTTGTCTCTTCAATCATGGAGTCATTTGGACCACTGAAGTCACATGCCCCAGAAAGCATGCTCCCTTTGTATAGCAGGACAGATCAGAAAAAGCTACCTTGAACAATGCAAAGAAATGTAAATCTTGTAAAGAAAAATTCATTTTCTTTTAGAATCTATTTTAAGTTAACCAAGATTTTCTTAAGTTTTTACTTTGTAGTTAGTAGCTCTGCTTGTTGGTGTGATTTATGTAAAATTGCTTGCTACCACACAAAAATTAAAAGTGCTCGTTAAGATTCAAGAAGAATAAGTTTCAAAAGAAACTTCGCTCATCAGAGGCTAAATCAAACATTTCTACTCAGTAACTAATTGTTAAAAGCGCAGGATGGTTCCCTATGACAGGAAATGTTTTCCAGTCTCTTGCATGTCTGTTCCATATGCTCTCACACAGTCTTAGCTGCCTACTTGACTATGTTTATTTTACATTTAGAGACACCTAGTGGCTCGAGTCTGATCTGCTCTGGAAAACAATGATTTCTCATTTCTGAATGAGCTTTGGATATTTTCAGATCTTATTTATCTCTTAAAACAAAGCACAGTAAACATTTGACTGCACCAAAACAGGAAAAAAAAGAAAAAAAAAGAGTACTAAAACACAGAATTGTATTTCATAGTACACAAAAACTTTGAGATGACAAAAAAATATTGTCCCTTTTTTCTTGACTTAATTACTAGTACTTTTTTTAAAAATTACCATAGAAAACATACCTTGATTTTTTTTTCTTCTTCAAAACACTCAATTTTATTCATCTTATGCACCAGATTTGTTACTTTGACCTCTGTATCTCTTCCTAAACATAAATCTCAGATGCCATTTTTCATTGTTTCAGGTATATTTGTACACATACAATCATCTCTGCATTTTTGATTTACTGCAGTGCTTGGACCTAGCTGGCTTTCTTGGCATCAGTAGAATTGCTCTACGTGCAAAAAAGGTGGCAGAATAGAGGTCCTATCAAGTCTCATTACTTCTTTCATCTTGACACCTAAATGAAAAAAAAAAAAAAAAAGAAAAAAAGATGTTCCTAAGCAGACTAACAGTCTTAGTTTGACTACTCTGTGATTTAGCAGAATGTTTTCTAACCCAGTCAGCCCTGGTAATCTTATGAGTCTACAATTAGTTACATATGCTGCAAACTTAATGAGCCTTTTATTAACGCTTTCAAAAATTCTCCATTCCTGGGACACTCAATGATTGCATTCAATGTGTATAAACTCTGTACCCATGTTTTTAAAATTGTTTGTATTCAAGAAAAGCCATGGAACCATAGTGGAAATCAAGAGATATAAGATATCTTAATTTCCTGTATCTCTGTTTAATGACCACATAGGAAATGCTTAAACAAATATAACTAACATATCTGTAATAGTTCAGCACTTTCAGCCTTTTCTTTTTTAAAAAAAATCACTTTATACCCTAAAGACACATTAAATACACATCTATCAGAAACCCAAATATTTCCTATCCTGCCTATGTAGAAAGACAGAACAGGCAATTTCTTTCTTCTGGATTCTCACATCCCACAAAAGAAAGAAGTGAGGAACTCCTAGAACAAATATATCTGCCACAAATGCCTATAGTATATAGTCCTACAGGAGCAAGAATACTGGAAAAGGTGTGGTCATGATGTTTATTATGCAGAATTTTAAAACTGGAAAAAATTGTTATAAAAATTCCCTTAAAAATATAATTTAGTATTCCAAACTTTTCCTCAGAAAAACACAAGGAACAAAAACTAAACCGATTTTATGCAGATAATCTTGCAAGGCAAAAGTGTGAAGTGAGTAATTACAACAAGAAAAAAGCCTTTAAAAATATTTTTGAGAAGGAAAAAACATGAAGGTTACTTCTACAAGCTTGAAATGTAGTTAAACTGCAATTCAACAATAACTAATCACGTTTTCGCATTCTGAGCAAAATTAAGCAGTTAATAGTTCACTTTCCTCCCTGTTTTCACTTTGCTCCCTCTAGCGTCTCAAAGCGTATATTACACCCCTTTAAAATACGAGTAACAAGTACGTTTTTGCTTATTTATTGTAATGATAAAATTAGTAATATTGTGAAACTACCCTATTGTTGGACCTAGAAGCTACAGCATTATTATTTTCTGGGAAAAACACTCCACTAAAGTACAGTTTGTAAATCCAGTAAGAAAGACATTAAGAGATTGAATTCTGTATTAACAAACACAACCTTGCTTTAATTCCAGAATGTAACAAGTATAGACTTAGCTCACCCTTTTATCTGATAGCAATTTATGAATTGCATTTATTCTCCTAAAAGCACTGATTTAATCAACAGCATTCTTAAGTCTCCAGAAGCATATCCAATGGTGAACATACCCATAGCTTATCTTTGCAAAACAATAGCTTCATAGACATGAAATGTGACATTTTTTCCATCAATATTTCATCACATTATACATAAGATAATACAATAAATTCTCAGTACTTGACAACTATCCCCTAATGTAATCTAAGCTAATGCTGTTTCATATTTCAGTATGTGACGCCTGTCAACAATGTTTTTAACCACTAATTGTTCTTTTTCATCCCCCAAAACATGCCTTGATTGCTAATTGAGGCCAAATAAATATTTCGGTTTATTGAAGCTACTTTGCTGCCCACTCAGATGAAGAGAAAAATCCTTAAAAGGAGCTGAAGAGAAGAAAACGGGAAAAATTAGTTATTGGATGACAATAATCTCAACAGCGACTGAAATTATTATGTGGTCTAAATGGTTAATAAATTAGTCAGCCAACACTATTTTTAGTAAGTACAGGGACCTACACAACCCCAGATCATAAGAAACAGGCCCAACTTCCTACATTTATAAAAGTTTTGTCAAAGTTTTTTTTAAGTGCTTTTCATTAATAGCTTTCAACGCTTTTCATAATGGAAGTAAATCTCACTTTTATTAAATTACAGAGGGGGAAAATAAAACACTGACAGGGAAATTAGCTGCACAATGTCTCCAAGTAGACCAGAACCCAAGTCTGCAATGCAACATGGCATTTCTCAATCCAGCACTAGCTCACCAAGCCAAAAATCAATCCTCTTTGACAAAAGAATCTGAAAAAATACTTCACAAAAACCTAATTTTACCCCTTCTGTTACAATTATGTTTGGATGAGATGAAGTGGTCTGTATGTCAGATCAAAAATTAGGAAAAAGAAGTAGAATTAAAGTGCAAGCCTTCTGCAACAGCATGTGAAAGTAATGTCCAAACAATACAATCACCAACTGATGAAGAAAGTTCACTTTTGAAAAGTCGTCTTATTTCCTTCAGAAGTTTCTTCCCATGCCCACATCATTCATTCTCTACACCCTTTTCCTTTGTGCACGTATTCACCTGTGAAGTACCCCTGCCTCCCTTGCGGAGATTCAACAGTCCAGGACAGATCTCTCTTTTCTTTCAGAAAGAAGTGATCTTCTGTTGAGCTTGAGTGTGACCAGTTTTCATTAATTTTATTTGCGCATCTTCTCCCTTTCCTTACCAGTTGTCAGGTATGATACTTCAACTTGTGATACATTTAACTTGGACTATGATTCATCATGGATTTCAATTCAACAATATTCCGTAAAGATCACAAGTTATTCATAAAAAGTATTTTGAGCCAAGCTAACTCTTACAGTTTGTTTTCATACACAAACCCATCTAGTATCATAGCTGGTAGGCTGATAGCCTGTGTTCCTTCTGGTTTTCCCATAATGCAGGTTCTTGCCAAGAACCAGTGCCACAAACCAGGGAAATGTATACAAATACTTAATCTTTGTCATTTTATCTTCCTGTACCAGCGTTGTCTTTGCCACAAGATTTTCAACTTAACATGCATATATATTTTTACTTACATAAAAAATAATAAAGTTTTTACATTAAAAAAACCCAACATACTGAATATCATAAAAATAATCAAAAGATTAAATCTTTAACCTCATCGAATTACTTTTCATATTACTGCTACGGCCTATACGGGATTTGACAGCAGCATAACAGCAGCATCCAGTGATTCTGTTTGCTCAAAAAAATAATGAGATGGCTAAACCAGGGATAGCGAGAAAGGGAGGCAGCAAGGGAGAATTTCACAGGAAAGAGAGAGAAACCAGATTTCTGTGACCCTGACCATCATATCAACACTTCCAGAAGTAACTTGCAAAAGTTATGGTAATGATTCCAGTAATTGATTCACTCTCATACTTAAGGCAAGTCAATTTTTTGGCATTTTTCTTAATATCCTAGATTCTGTTCTTGAAACATGCATCAAAATCTCACTTTCTAATTTCTTAAAAGAAATTACAACAGAGCTCCCTAACCTTGGACAATGCTATCTTAAAAATCTTGTGATATCTATAAATCACGTAATATATTTTTAGAACCAAATCATTATTTTTAAAAGATTAGTGGTATACAAATAGTACAATTTTCATCAAAAGACTTTTATTATCTACACTCTGATTTGAAATCTGTCATAACCGAGTACTTTTTAACATAAGTTACATAAGTTTAGCTTGACATATAGTGGTAAATCAATTTGGCTATAATGGTACACACTTGTATGTGGGCGTTTAATACTGGCATACTTCTGGTTTCTAGCAGTTTGGTACAAGTTAAATCATTTTTAAGCCAAGTTAAACCATATACACAAAAACTGCTGTAGGTTTGGGTCATCCGTTCAACATCACCCCTACGAAACCACTGCACAAAAACATACTTTGTGTTAAGCCACTACTGTAAAAATGCCGTTTTAATGATTTACCTATTTTAGCTCCGTAGCAGTTCAATCGCTCTTTCCAAAATGAATTATTGAAATGAAAACTTTACGCAAATATTATACAAGATAAGGGAGGTTTTATTTTTAGGTAGCACCAGCGTTTTGAAAAAAAAATACTAGAATTTGAGATGCTACCACATCCACCTTATATTATAACTTCTATCATTTACAACAGATGAAAAACTATGTACTTTTAAATGCAATACTTCATATTGTAGAGAATGGGAATGAAACAAAACCACTTGTTTTGAGGAGATAATTCTTAATATGTGGAAGTATAAATAGTACATATGATATCCATAACTTCCATAACCATTATTTTTAATGTACATCTGTAAATATATTTAAGTTGTATGGTATTAACATGCGTACTTCTTTTATGGAACAATTTATTTCACCAAGGTAACAAATACGGTGTTGAAAGACAAAATAGAAATCACAGTTCCGTGACCCTCTCTGAGCATAAAATGCAATTCAGGCCTTTGGAGTGACCTTTCCTTTGTGTCAAGTTGTGCCAAAACCTATGTGAGAGTTTTCTTATGGAAACCTCCATCTACTGATGATTAACGAGAGGCTGTCAAAATTATTTACACAGGCAGAATTCACAATTCACAAAAAGTGCCAAAAAGCACAAATAATATGTAGTTTATCCATTAGGTTACTTTGTGTCCTATAATTATTTCACTTCCTTGATAAGCATCTTTTGACTACAAAAGCTTTAGCTGAGGTTCCAGTTATCACTATTGACTTTAAAAAGCCAATGTTCATCTTTTCTGATAAAAATAAAATTATGTTTTTTTAAAGTTGACTCATATATCTCATTTTGCTTTCAATATGATTAATGCTAAAATCCTCAGAAGCAAGCCCAGAACAGAGGTACCTTTGTAAGTTTTCACCTAAGATACAACATTTCAATGTTCTTTACGGGGCCTGATGCAATATAACCAAACATCACCCTTTCCATTAAAGTTCTGTTTTCAGGGCTTATAACTTGTCTACGTAAAATAATTCATAAGCTGAAGTGATTTAAGAAGTCACATCTTTAAAGGGTTTTATTTTATCACATTCAAAAACTGCTGAAATCTGAACCACAGAACTGGTAAAACAAAACCAAAAGTTTTGGAGAGATGTGTCTCAAAGCATTACAAACTTTACATGCCTTTTTTTTTTATTGCATTCACTTACCTCTAAAACATAGTCCATAGATGCAGACTATAATTACATTAACACATTTCAGAATATTACTAGTTATCTTAAGGTGGATACCTCAGGAAAATAGTCTTAGTGTAAAGGTGAACTCAATAATAAGACTAAAATACAAACACTGCATACTTTAGCTATCTTACTTATTACATTAAAATAGGAGAATCACAGGCACTAAAAATATACTTAGATCTCTCAATGTACTTCCAGTTCCCTGTGCATTTCAAAAAACTATCAGGCAAACAAATGTAGGAAGTCATGATTTTAGAGAAAAGAACTTTTGTTATAACAAAGTCTCATGATTTTGCTTGCAGCCCTACACATAGCTCTAAGTATTTCAGTGTTTAAGATGAACTTACATGTATATTGTACAACCAGTTGAGCTGGACTCCTCATGAGAATCTTTTACAGACCATAGCTTCTCTGTGATTCACCTTTGAACAAAGAAGAGACAAATTATTGAATAAATCAACATCACATTTCTTTTTCTGACTGCATTACTTCACCATAGCCTATTTATTGTTTTCAAACAGAAATACCTGAAGTTAAGAAACATCCTCAACCATACGTGTCCCTCACACCACAAAGCGCCCAGCTTAATAGTTTACTTTCCTCAAATACTGACACCATAGCTGCTGCTGCTGCCCACACCTGTGGGAAATCAAGCTCCACCCTCAGAGCACCTGGCTGGAAGCTCACAAACGCCGGCCTGCTCCTGCTCCCTCTCTCCTTAGGAAAACCAGCACCACCTGCAGCTTCGCCTCCGTCCCGACTCCCGCTAGCAGAAATATTCTTTTCACATTACCGAAAGCTGGACGGATGCTTGTAGAGTTTCCCGTGCCTCGTCACCGAGAAAGGGGCAACCTGTGAGGGTCAGGCTAGGCCCTCAACCGGCCGCGCCACCCCGGGTGGGGGACAGCCCAAGCCTGCAGAGCCGCGAGGGGGAGTGCAGAGGGGCAGGCGGGTGAGTAGGGAGGCTGCAGCCCGGATTTAACC
Organism: Charadrius vociferus; assembly: GCF_000708025.1. NCBI lineage: Eukaryota > Metazoa > Chordata > Aves > Charadriiformes > Charadriidae > Charadrius > Charadrius vociferus. The sequence goes on along the minus strand of NW_009648526.1, from coordinate 1,848,260 downwards.
CCGCGTGCTCTTCCTCTGGTCCCTCTTTCCCCTCAATATTTCGCTCTTGAGTTGTCAGAGCGGAAAGTTACTTTGTAAGCCCCTTCCTTCGGCGGGCGCCG
>NW_009648526.1:1762048-1847741 GCF_000708025.1 Charadrius vociferus | reverse complement strand
GGTAATATTGGGTGCCACCACGCTCTTCTGATGGGTGCTGAGGCGTTTGTCCGTTCTTACTTGGGCAAATTTCATCCAAGTTTCTGGGAGTTTTGTTTGGTCTGCTGCACGCTTAGCATCAACGATATAACTTCATACTATTTCAACTTTGATACCTGATGTTAGGTATCTGAAACTTGTGATTCCAAGATAATCTAGTTAATTATATATTCCATCAATTGTCTTAGAGTATACTTATTCACTAGACTTCTTGGAGAAACGCAGTGATGTGAGAACATATCGGAGTTGAAAATACTGGTTCACTGAAACGGGAAAATGCTTTTGTGTTAGTTTAGTGATGCCTTATTGAGTAGAAGCAAAATCTTAAGAGTAGAAATAAATTTATATTTGTTTTACAGCCGTTCTGTTTTCTCTTGAAAAATAGTTCTCATTACAGATTTTTCTCTTGAAAAGTAGTTCTCGTTAGAGATTTTTTTGAGACTTTCTCAATTATGAAGTCAATTAGGATGGCTTGTTTAGAGCCTTGTGCTGTTTCTGTTGTGATTACTTTTCTAGTTGCCGCTAGGAACAGCAGTAGTGTTTTCTTAATATGTCATGAAACTTTAACATATCAGTAATGCCACTAGTACAGAACTATGATGTTTTGGGAATACTCATTGCAAAAATGGCTGTTGTGGTGAGCTGGTTCTACTCAAAAAGTTTGTGTCAGTTGTGTAGGATTGAGTACATGATGAGCAGGTTTTTCTCATTAAAATTTTTTTCAGTGTTAAAATTAGATGTTTAGTGTAATGAAAACTGCAATGTATGCATTGCAGTGCATTGAATCAGCTTTGGACTTTGATTCTGCTTTATAATAAACAGTGTCTTTTTACCTAAGGAGATTTGACTGTGTGTATGTAATAAATCCTTCCAAGTTGTTTACACTAAACAGCTGCATGCCCCATAGCAAATAACACTGCAGAGAGGCCTGTTTGGTAATTAGTGGTATTCAAAGAGCAAAATGGAAAAATAAGGCGTTCTTGTTGTCAGAGTTTGGAAATCCTCATTATGATGCAATTGATTACACCACTGGTTAGTGATTATGACATCACTATCCAAAACCTAAAGGCTGATGAAATATTTTAATTTTATTTCCAGCATCTGATTCCTATTTTGTTTGTTATTTAAACATTGCAGAGTACAGTGTAGCTAAACCAAAAACATCACCTCTGATCAACAGGGGTTTTTTCTTAAATGAGTTCAAGGTCACTTAAGGAAGACAAAATGAGTGACTTAAAGCTTTGATGCATATTCACTACCTGTGTTGGAGATTTGTGTAAGGTGGTGGTTTTTTTTAGGTTTCACGTGTTTTGACCTTGCCAGATTTTATATCTTTCGTGTTAAAGCAACATAAGCAAGAAGGCTTCTCTAGGCTTAATTATGGCTAGTTCATTACAGGATCTTTGATATTTCAAAGAAATGAAAGTCGATCAAAGCTCCTGTAGATTACATTTGACTTTTGCTGCATCTTTGGGAAGTCTTGACACAGACTGAAAGTTTACTACTCTCTATGCTTTCCAAGTTATATAGGCCATAAACTTGGAGCTGACGCCACCCTAGTAGACCCTTTAATTCATGTAGGATTATGTTGGGATCGTTGACTTTTTAAAGGACATAAATGTCTCTCTGCTCATAAGACAATTTATAATTAAGAAAACGTAAGGAGCTGCTTCCTTACTAGTGGAAGGAAGCAGCACTTTCTCACATGGAAAACTGTAACTTTCAATAAAGTTTTCATAGCTTAATGTATATAAAACTGAGGTCAAAACCTCTCTTTAAGTCAGTAAGATGCGATTTTTGTAGAAATCAAAGCTTATATTCTGCAGAAACTGATGGCCCTTTTTTGTCATGTGTGCTTTCCTGTAAGAATTGATGAGTAAATGTCCTGAGACCTGATTAAAGCTCTGCTTCAGCAAAGCATTACACCGTTTGAATATAAGTAACTCCACTGAAGATGACTTAAGTGGTACTGTTTGTATGCTCAAGGCTTTGGAAGTGGCAAATAATTCACATATATGTAGTTCTGTATAGTGCTTAAGCAACATTTCATTTCCTGTAGATAACTATTCTTGTAGTTGATAGGCCATTCAGACACTGTATTTTAGGCAGTAAAAACAAATGTGGTTGTTTTGTCTTTAAAGACATCTTTTATGGCTTCAGAACACACTTGTATAATGTATTTCTTTTTCAAATAAACATTGTATATGTACAGGTTCCTTGATCCACGTGATTTAAAATCAAGTTAGCTCGCTCACAGGCGTTAATTGTTGTCTAAGATGCTTAAACAGCTGTTATATTGTTGATGTCGTTGAAGCCTTTAATATCAGTGAAAGAAAGTGGGAATTTATATTTTTGCAGACATTTTAATTTTTCTACTTAGCAAAAGATCATCTCATGACACTTTTCTAGCTAGCTTAAAATAATGTAACAGTTTATGTGGTAAAATAGTAACTTCAAGGAGATGGAGATTATTCTACTGTACCTTATGACAGTGTGTAAAGCACAAGTGTTCTGAGTTGTTGATGTTTTCACTGCCCCATTTTCCAGCTTAGGTGCAACATAAACTATTTTAATTAATACTGTGTCACCAAAAGGTTTTGAGATGGCCAATTGAATTCTGCCAAGATAGAGTCTTTTGATGAAAACATATCTTTATTGATTGTAGAAGAAGAAAATCATTCTTAAAATGAAATCCAGAGAAAAATCATATCCCTCAGAGAAAATTTCTGAGTGGCAGGCTGAGATTAACATCATAAAATTGAATTTGTGCTGCAAACCTTTGATGTAATCAGCAGCTGGGAGATGGTGTTGCCCTTACTGTGCTCCTTCTGATTGTGGTGAATTATTGTGTGGAATGAAATAAGTGTTTCTTGTGTCACTCGTTCAAGAAATACAAACAAGGTATTACTAGGTGGTTCTTGCTAGTTAAAATGGGTTGTATTGATTCCTGGTCCCAGTCTCTTGCTCCCTTGGACTGCAAAAGCAGTACGTTCACACCCCAGGGGAGATCTGGGTGTCACTCAACAGTGACTCCTCCAGCCGATTAGGGTGCAGCCCTGACAGGTCTCGAGGGAAATCCCATTAAATCTTAAACTGGAAGTGTAGTGGCAGGCAGGGTCTCCAGGATGGAGCCACTACAAGCAAAGTAGAGGAAAAGCTGTGAAATACTGAGGGCTTTGGCAGAGTATATTAAAACACAAGGAAGTGGGACGCAGGGTAGAAATGTTGATTACTGGAGTATTCTACTTGTTGCCTGCTATCTGATTAGATATATTAATTGAAAAATTTGAAATACTTCTATATTTTTGCTACTGTACCCTCAAAGAGCAGACTCTGCGTCTTAAAGGAGCCAGTTATTAGTTCTATTGTACAATGTGCTAAATATGGACTTGTTTTTATCTTTAAAAATAGTGTGATAAATCTTTCATTATTTTACTTTTTGCTATTAATTACTTCAAATGTCTTTACCTCTGTCTTGTCTTGCTGTGTTTAGTGTCAATTCTTTGGTCGTCATTCTCTTTTCACATACCTAGCCTCAGATATTCTTTCTCCTTTTCCTACATTACACACTGTGCCTTCTCCCCTGTAGCCTATATATCTCAATTTCTTTCCCATTTCTCTGTTAAGCATCTTTCTCAGTACTGTAGTTCTCTTTTTTTAATTTATTCTGTTGCTCACACCTATAAAAATGCGTGTGTACCCTGCTGCTTCACAAATGGCAAAGTATTGTTGACCTGCATTTTCAGATTCATGGACACAATAGGTTTCTGAATAGCAACTTATATAAATAGCAAATCTGTGAGTGGTGTCATAAGCATCAGTGCGGTATATGTCTAGGCCCACAAAGACAGCACTATGTCACTTATGTATCTTTAGATTTTGCGCTTTAGATACTTCTATGAAGTATTTTGTAAATGCAATATATTGTATTATTATGCCTCTTAGATGGACTTGCTATATATTGTGGACAGTGGGTGAATATAATTTTTTAGTTCAGGAAAGGTTGTATCTTTGCTGATTACCAGAGGAAATATACAACATCCTTAAGGAGAGTGCAACATTTATCTAATAAAGCAAATTGATAAAGTTGTGAAAGCAATATAGCATGTATCAGCAGACTGCAAGTCAAAGCTATTTTTAAGGAAAATAATAAGCTTTTTACTAACAGTACAAAAACATTGATGGAACTTTTACTTTCTTATATAAACAGTAACAGAGAATATGACAGATAAAGCTAAAGAAGAGGCAGGAATAGGAGAATGAGATGGTTTAGGAACACACAAACCTTTGTCATGAAAACCTACCAGGCTCTGTCTAGAATTTATTTCCTAGCAGTTTACTGCAATGATGAATCTAAGCATGTATGTGTGTAATTTATATTATTTTACTTGGCCATCATGAATATTGAAGCTTGGGCAAATAGAGTTTTGCTAGACTGAGAAGACATATGCTACTCTTGAAAATTGTCAATAATTGTTTTTAATCGTTTTGGCTCATCTATCCTGTTTGGTTGTTTTTTCCAAATATTTGTATTTTTAATTAAATACGAACAGTTAAATGCTGCTAATCTCTATATTTTCAGAACTGCGAGCTAATTTCTGCATCTTTTTTGTGCCCGCACTGATTGCCACACATTTAACTGGACTTTGAAACAGCTGATCTTGGATTGATATGGGATGCATGGGAAACACAAAATAACATGAAATAACATGAATAAATTCAGAAAAGGTTTTTGGGCAGGTTGACTGTTACCTCTAGAGTGATCTTTTGTTGCACAAAGTCTTTCCTCCTTCTATGAGTAATCTATAAAGTCATATTTGGTAGCTTTTGTTATGGGCTGTAGCTAGGACAAGGAGGTTTCTGTCACAACCTGTGTTTTATTATGTGAATTGTTTGAGATTAGGTCTCTGGGAAGTTTGGTTCCTGATTTTTAAGGACCTTGATATATGTGAGGACTGATGAATTCTGAATTAGTTTAAAAATCAGGATATGTATTTTCTTTATCAAAACTGTAATTCTTATAAGAGTAACTAATAGTTTAGTATTGTTCAGGATGTTTCATACTGGAAAGCTTCCTTCATGCTTTTGAGTAAACTGCATGTAAATGCAAGGACCAATAGAGAATGTAACTGCAGACTTCACTGGGGGCAAGACAAAACCCAGATTTTTCATTTCAAATCACTGTGAGCACATGTGCATGCATGCTTCTAAGCCCTAAGCAACTATTCCATTCTAACCTGTGTGTTCCCAAACTACCTGCTTTAGGATTATAATTTTTATCTTGAGAAAATGCAGCACAGGGATGTGTGCCTGAGGTTAAACAGTAATTATGTGGCAGTGATTGGAAGGTCTGAGATGGGCCCAATAGAGAAGCAAAAGAATTTTTTTTTTTTTTAAGGTCAGTAGACGAGGCAGAGTCAAGGTATGCTTACTATAGTGGAATTAGGGCTCTATGGGGAAAGCATATGTTGAGTTATTATGGCACTATTTCGTTATGGTATAATCTGACTTTTTTCATTCTACTCAATTCATGAGCAGTCCCAGTCAAAAAAGCCGAGTGATGAGGAAAAGCCCTCGCATTATGTGCTTAGAAAGGCATTCAAGGTCAGATCTCCTGCTCTCTGGCCCCTTAATGCTTTTGACTAGACTTCTAAATACCTCACGTCTTCTGTACAATAAAAGGTAGTGTACTCAGCTTTTCAAATGAAACTTTAATACGGTACACATGGTCCAAAGTTGCTAAAGTAGTACAGCCCAAGTCCTTGAAGGTGTGCAAATTGGGGTGATTTTGTAAGTTAATACAGGTTTGTGGTGCGGTTTCAGTGTGAAAACTGATACAGAACTAAGGATGGTAGAGGAGCAGTAAGCTAGTGGTGGGATGAACTGGTATGGTTTTAAGTAGGAACAGGGAAATTTTTTTTACAGTCATGAGGGAGTTTTTTGACAATGTGATCGTAAGGGCAGGACAAGCAAAGAAGTTTATTAGGTTATAAGCAGGGAGAAATGGGGAGTAGGACTGAGGAACTTGATTTAAAGTTGAATTACAGGTTAATACAGCGAATCAGACATGCTTGAGTGGGCAGAGCTGGAAGAATTTGACACGTGCTGATAAGCTACATGCAGCTACATGCATGCCTTGGGCAATATTTGACTTTGTGGAAACAGTTCTTTTTTAAAGGAACAGTCTGATAAATATCTGTTGATTTTATTAGGGGAGGAAAAAAGTATGCTCTAGGTGCCATAAGCATCACTAAATAGCTTTGATAAAGCTAAATAGACCAAATGTGCATGTGAGTATGCAGTGTTTCTAGGAAAGTCATGGTATTCTTAGAAGTAAAGATTTCAAGCAAAATACTTATCTTGTGTGTCAAAATACCTTAATCCAAATGAAAAGTTAAACAAGAAGCAAGAGAAAAAAAGTTAAGAACTGTTATATTAACATGGTCTCTCACAATTCACTCATAATATAAAGGAAAAGTCCAAAATGTTCTTGTAACATTTCAGTCTAAATTAATTCTCTTCTATAACTGATGTTTTGTCTGTAGTAGTAGCTGTTTATTAATTCATGACACTCGTGTGCAAATAGATCATCTCTATATTAGCAAATTCTAGCAATTTGTTTAGTTTTTTACTTCTGTAGATCCTCTTTCTGAGTTCTGTGTTACTCATCACTTGCTCAGCAGTAGGTCTTCTGCTAAGAATATTGATCTTGCTTCTATGTTTCTTTTACAAGAAAAGGTAATTTATGATTAATATTCAGTGCAGGACAAACTTGAATTCTGCTGCCTTATGGTGTTTTAAGCTAATTGAACACTCCCTTGGCGCAACTACAAGTGACTACATGATACGCAAGAAAATGCCTTTTAAAGACTCAGGATTTGGCTTATCAAACTGTTAACTTGACAGCCACTGTTTTGTAAGCAATATGAAAATGGCAAATTTTCTTTGCTTAGCTGATACCTAAAAGCATGTTATTAGAGTTTGGCTTGAACAGCTTTCATTTCAGGGCATAAACTGGAAGAGAAAAGATCTTCAGTGTTCACCAGTAAGCACAATACTTCATATGATGACAGATTTAAAAAAAAAAAAAAATTTTAGAAAAGTCAAATTCTGAAACTGAGTTCAGTAATATTTCTCAGTATTTTGTGTTATGCCCACAAAGAGCTTTAAAATGAAACTAAATGTGATTTAGACTAATAAACTCTTGACCTCAATTAATTTACTCTTAAATTTCTCTTCCTCTGCTCTTTATCTTCTGGCTGAGGTTGTATGGCAGGACCTTGATAGTCAGCCATACCAGTCTTTTCAGCCCTGTTTCTGAGTTCCTGAGCCCTTCATCTCATCTTCTTGTCAGGAAGCAAGACCATTCCTCTAGTTCTATGTCACTTGAGGCTTTTATAGTAATAATGAAGATACCTCTTGTCTGTGTCCCTACTTTCAGCTGCTACTGTGCTGGATTTGGTGGTGGTTTGTATTACAGTTTCTTTAAACATGGCTTGAAAGGCCTGCTTCTGAGCTCTGTTTCGCTCCTGTGGTCTCTTCTGAATTATCACAGGAACTGCTCTTCGTGTCACTTTGCATCATACCTGTTTTACAACCTCTAGCTGGCTGTTATCTGCTGCCATGCATTTTGTTCTACCCAGTTCCTGTCTCTTCTCTCAAGATCTCAGCTTTAATGTCATGTCTTTTGGTTGACCTCTTCCAACTGCACTGTTCTAGCACCTTGTTACTGACACCTGTTTCATTTTAAATATCTTTGCTAAGGATGTGCTAAGGGCTCTGTTGTCTCCCCTTTCTTCAGGACAAATAGGAGCACACCTTCTCCAAAAGGTGAATTTTGCCTAGTGACTGCAAAGTGGCTGCTTTGAAGTATCTCTTCAATAAGTATTACTGCTGTTTGGATAAAAAGTAGGTGATATACAATATTTTGAAAATAATAATGAAAATATTTGTTTATTTAAGTGACCCTAGACAATGGTGCATCTGAAAAGCTTAAAATCTGTTTCTTCTTGTTCGCTCATGCTTTGGAATAACATGTCAAAAATGTTTGCATACATCAACATTGCTCAATGTCTATCAGCTGTCTGACCATCACCTGCATGCTGGTGGTAGTCAAAGCTGCCCTCAGTAAAGTTTAAAAGAATTTCAGTTTTCAGAGGAGTCACTGCACAGGCACAAGTCATCTTCATGCCCTTCTCCATCCCTGACTGTTGTCAGGTTGCTAGAAGCATGTGACAACAAATTTCTATCATTTTCTCCAGAAAGCTGAAAGGGCAGGGAGGTAAATAGAAATACTTCAGAAGCACCTGCACAGGCTTCCTGGAAAAATGAAGGTGAGAAGAACCATCATAGGATACAGGGAAGGAGCTCTGGAGGCTGTTGTAATCTGGCAGTTTTGAGACAGCTGACTTGTATATATGCGAACTGTTTGCATTTGGGCCTCATTAGACACTGGCAGCTTAGTGTAGGACTCTTTAATGTAAGGACACTAATGCTGATGATGTTTCTCATTTGTGTCTGTTTTTAACAATCAGACATTTCATGTAACTTTATCCAAAGGAGACATGCTTGTTGGGTGTGTTACTAGGTCCCCCGAAAAGTCTTAACAAGAGGATATATATGGGGTTTTTTAGGTGAGTTGACTAGTTAAATGCAAAATTACTCATAGTCAGATACTCACTGTTTTTTGATTTTGAAGTTATCGTTGGGAATAGTCTATAAATATGTTAGGCACTTATGAACATGGGAATTTTAACAGCAAACAATGTGATAGAAGACTTCTGACGCAACTGAGAAAGCAGTTTTCTGAAAGGTTTTGTTTGAAGTAAAACAAATGCAGAATTCAGCTATCAAGCAGAAGTGGTTTTAAAAGGAACAGGTCTCATTTAAAAACAAGTAAAGTAGAACTTTTTTAATAAGGAGGATTTTAGGATGTTTTGTAAGTACGTGTGTTTCAACAGACATTGAAATATTTTTCTGCAAGTGCATTTTATAGGAATCGCTATTGAATTAACTTATGACCAGTAGTCATTTTGGATAATTCTGTTTAATCAATTTTTTCACAGTAGTGACTAAAATCTATTATATGATAATTTTTTTTGGAAAAGGGACTCATGAGTTGAGCAGCAGAAAGAGCATGTTTGTTTTCTGTTTCCCAGCTTGCAACTCTGCCTCCACCTTTCTTTTGGGTCTTATCTCTAGGAGATCCCACTGAATGTTCGAGGGTATAGTGCTTTGCTGTCCTGAGCCTTGGTTTTCTTTTCATGCCTGACCCACTACCCTTCCAGCCCTATTACCTTTTTCTCTTGCCTTAGTCTCCTAGGAACCACAGACTCTTTATTGACATCCCACTCCTGTACAGTCTCCATGCTCCAGCGGTTTGCTGCTGAGAATGAGCAGCACTGCTGGATGGAGGGAACATGGGAGGCATGGTATACTCTACCAAAGAAAATTAGGAAAAAGACGGTGTGCCATGGGCCCATCAGAGCTAAGACAGGTTGTGTGGGGCAGCGTGTGACTCCCGTTGCTGTTCAGTATTGTGATAGTACTGGTCCTTGGTAACTCTGGTCCTGTTTGATATTGCCTAGATTTGAAATAGTGACACATCATTGTATATTTAAGCTATTAGTGGATAGCTATCTTAATGAAAGCGTTGGTGTGATGCTGGCAACAGCTAGAAAATGCTTCAATGCCTCATCAGCTTTTTTGCAGCAGTATTTTGTAGCTTCCCTTTTCAGATGTTGATTAAATTGCCTTTAAGGTTTTTTGTTTGATTGTTTTTTTTATATTTCATGTTACTTAGAATCATCATTACTTGTTTCTTTTTCCAGCTGCTGACTATGAAGGCATCAGTACAGGCTGTGGCGGTGTGGGGGAAAATAGCTCCATCTCACAGCATCACTGCTATTATGATTACAGATGACCAGCAGACTATAGTTACGGGAAGTCAAGAAGGACAAATATGTCTCTGGGATCTTTCATCAGAATTAAAGGTTTGCGTCCACTGTGCTACAGTCTGTCACATAAACAGATTGGGGTTTTATCTTTTATTATTAACAATGGGATTATCCAGACTTGCACTTGCTTAAATTAAGTTTTAAAAATAGCATGATACTTTTTATAGGATACTCATCAAGAGAAAGTGTTGAAATGCCTGTATGAGCAACCAGTTGTTCAGAAGCTTTGAAATATTATTTTCTTTTCATAGATTATGACCTGTGGATTATAATTTGAGATTGTGTGCTGTGAGTAATGACAGCAAATAAACATGCACAATTGTCATGATTCCTATCTTGTAAAGTCTTTTTTCTTTTTTCTTTTTTTTTTTTTAAATCAATTGCTGAGCATGGCCTGTAATTTAAGGAAAAAATCTATTTATCAACCCAGAGCTCTCTACCAAGTTAACAATGGAAACATTTGTAGAAAGGTGGAAGAAGTAAGATGAAATAGATTTTATTTTTTTTATATAGTTAAGATGCAAACCTCCTGGCATATAGTTGCTATTACTTTGACTATTTCATGTCTATTTTCGTGATAATGGAACAGAGTTAAAGCAGTTCCAATTTTTTATTCTGTGTTCCTAGAACGATGGTTCTGTTCTTTTTTTGGATTTGACTGCCTCATTTGTGCTCAAACATAGCTTGAAACTTTAGTTTGCACCTTTATGGGGCAGCCTTTTTCCATTAAGTTTTTTGCATGCAGTGAAGCTAATCAAAGGGATTACTTAAACACATTGTATGAAACACATGCGTAAAAGCTTTGCTGTATTAAATCCCTATTTCACTCTGCCACTTTTGCTGCATGCTGTAAGGTGAAGGCCAGAGATACTCTGCACACTGCCTGTTTTATAACACTTGGCATGCCATAAATTCTTCAGAAGGTGCCACTTTTAGACTACAGTGAATACAAAGACTGTACTTTAGGCAAACTGCATAATCCATCCACATCTTTGTACATTCCAGAAATGATGGAAGAACAAAAGAATATTAAGTGGATTAACAATTACTCATTAATAATAACATCTACAAGTAGTATGTTCTAGCTTTTAGATTTCCTTCGTTTATACTGAAAATATTATATTTAAGTTAAACCATTGTATTATTCTCCTAGATTTCATCTAAAGAAATTCTCTTCGGCCATACTGCTTCTGTAACTTGTTTGGCAAAAGCAAGAGAGTTTGAGAAACAGCCATATGTAGTAAGTGCTACTGAAAATGGGTAGGTAACTGAATATTAAATTATTCATTTCTTAAATCATGAAATGTGTGGCAGGTGTAGGTCAGATTCTGTGTTTGGCAGAAGGTTTTAAATCCAACTCTATGATATGAAAAGGACAGCAGCTACTCAAGATAATGACCGTATATCTTATATACAATAGTCTAAGAGCTCATCTCTTGGACAACAGAAGGGTTTGGCAGATTCAGATAGCCAGTTGGTAGTCAGGAGAATGAATTGTTCAGAGGGTCAGCTAGGCCCCACTCAAAGGGAGACTAATGGGCTATTGGAGGGAATCAGCAGGTTTAGAAGCACTTTGATATCATGGTGCTGTTTTCTGTTCCTTCCTGAGCTCAGTCTTGCATTGAATCGGTACAAGAGGCTAATGTACTCTGATCCAGGTTATGCTTGCTCAGTGAGTAGGTAGGGAAGCATAAAAAGACTGCCCTTGAATAAAAGGCTTAGGTTCCTTGTCTTTGTTTAAATCTGACTTGCTATTTCGGAGTACATCCTTTTAGAGGCTCCTGATCTTGCAGCTTTTCTCCTCTGTGTTTGTTGTGACTTGGCCCATCACTTGAGTCAAACTAATTTCAGCAGTTCTGCTAGGTTAGCATTCAAGAATTTTTTTTCAATTTGATAATCTTTTCAGCTGGGGTCTGAAGCCCATCTGTTCAGGATTTCAGCTGCTGAAAGTAGTTAGGACTAGCTTCTTACTTCCTTAAGGGCTTTCCTTAAACAATTTTGTCTTGCTGCTTAGTGATATGCTCCTCTCACTTTGGGTTCATCTTTTCCCAGTAACAGAACAGCTCTGTTAAAACCTCTTACCATGAAGACTTCCTGTCAATTGCCCTTCTTCATGCTATACCTTCCAGCACCTTAAGGCTACTAGTTCTCACGGAGGAGCTTGTTTATCCTTTTGAGCTGCTAGGATCTCTGTCTGATTCTGTCAATCATGAGTATACAAGAAAGGGATAACTTGAACAAGCTGGTTCAGGCTTCTTAGTTTTCTAAGGTTAGACTGCCCTGCTGGACAGATAGTGGTAAAAAGTTCTGGTTATGCGCAGGAAGGAGAGTGAGAAGTCTGCAGAACTAGTTTTGTATTGGACTACTACAATTCTACCCAAGGGTAGATCATTCAGAGGGGAAATTCCCCATCAGAGGGGAAATCATTTTTCATCTTCATTCTGAAGGTCTGTTAGTGCAGTACTGTTTCCAGATCATATAGGGAGGGAAGATAACTGTGTTTCCAAAAAGCTGGCGTAAAAAGCATCAAGAAACAAATGAGGTTTTTTGCTATAGATATACCATACAGAGAGATGTTCACATCCTGAAAGTTCTGCCTTTAAAGGGATTATTGGACTGGCTTGGAATGTGTATAGGTAGGACTGAACAGTCTTCTGGCCCCTTTAAATGTTCACTTTTACCAAATTACTGCTGACTTCTCATCTGTATTACATAAGGGCAAAGCATCCATCACTGATCCCTGGAAGGCTGCAACATGAAGTTGAGATAATTACAAATAGGAAGCCTCATCTTCAGGAGATGCAGGGTTTGTCGAACTGCATTTTCTGCCTTGTGAATCATTCACTTCTGCCTCTTTCAAGCTTCCATCCCCTTGTATTGAGGGTGGAGGAAATTGTATGGAAGATGATATTCTCCCCCTATGCCACTTCAGAATCTCTTAAGTGTTTGTATAACTGACTTATTTCAGATGGATAAGTATTGAACAGTATTTTCTTCTTTTTATATAGAAATCTATAAATTAATCCATAATGATTCAGAAGTTCTCACTGATGTCCTGTGCATGTATATAGCATATACTGTAGAACAGGTTTATCAACATGTGGTATCGCTCACTCCTTGTTAGTACAGACAGTAAATCAAGTGCAACATGCAGAAGATGAAGTTATATTCTGCTCTCATTTGTGCATGTTTTTATGTATGCATCAACTTTACTGCTTTAGCTACACTGCTGTAATAATCATTCTGATATAAACAAGGAGAAACTTACTGCCTCAACATTTAACAAACAGCATAAGTATTCAGTTTAAGTTAGGACTCTTGGGCTACCAACTCTGATGCTACACTATAGATGTATGGATTTCAGTGCTCTTGCTCAGCTGAAAATATAAAATAATAATTAGTATTTCTAGATTATCATAAAATGCAAAAGTGTGTAGACTAACATGTAAATCACTAAGTAGTATTTGTGATATAATAAAATATTTCTGTTGTACTCTAGTCCCATAGCATGTTGAATAATGTCTAGACGAGGAAGACTGGCTAACACATCTTTCTAAAACATTGATTTTAATTGTGTGTAAGTTTAGCTAGAATGTTGCATAGACATTCAAGAGGCGAGTGCTGTTTCAATAACAGATTTCAGGAATAGCCTCATGGTGGCACTGTTTCTTCTTAACAGAAGTTACGGTTCCTTTCAAGAACTGAAGTCTGATGCGGCAGAAGACTCATTGTGTTTTTCAGAACGTGTGGTTTAAGTTCAGTGAAATGAATCATTTTCAGGAAGATGTAGTTCCAACGACAGATAGTTACAGTGATGCGTTGACGAACAGTATACCTACAATTTGTTGTAGACCAGAGTTGGCCTTAAAGTCAGGTTTGCTGCAAGGCAGCAGGGTGTAATTACCAAAACAAAAAGAAACAGATCCTGTATGTCATCCCCTGCTAATGACCACAACATTTTCTTACTCAGTAATCTGTAACAAAAAGCCACATAAACGACCAGGCAGCACTTAAGTACAGCACTAAAGGAAAAACTTGGTGGCACAAAATTATTCCAGCCAATTGAGTGGAAATGACAGAGAATAATATGAAGTTATCTTTGGCAGGGAGATGTGTGTTTGGAATGTCACTAGCGGACAGTGCATTGAGAACGCAAAGCTTCCTTATAGGCATACAGCAATCTATGTAAGTATAGCAACTTTTCATGGAATATCCCTGTTCATTACAAGAGGAGTTTTGGTTTATTAACATGATATTTTTCAGAAGCATACAATTTTAAATATATAGCTCATAACATCTTGAGGAAAAAAAAACCCTGTTGCGATATAAGTAGCTTTATATCTGTTATTTTTCCTTTTTTGACTTCCTCCTAAGAGAAGAACTAAGACTTCAATGTTCCTCTGAACTCCTTAATCAAATCAAACTGATTCTTTTTAAACTGCAGATGTCTGGAATGCAGTATCAATTAACTTATTCTGAAGTTTGGGGAATGGGTAGCAAAGTGAAACTGTCTTAATCTTTATTCTTGTCCTCTGTTAAAACTGCATGGAAACTTCCAGTTTAATGTTGGCTTTTTGATGACGTATTTTAGAAGTACAAGCAATCTAGACAAACGTTGTGAGACAGTTTGAAGATCTTAGTTTTAAATGTTTGAAATGTTTTGATGCCAAACTGCTGACCTCCAAAAGACTGGTCTACCCCACTTCCAAAAATACAGTTTTGTTCATTGCAGAACTCAGGATAGATCGTTTCTTGTCAGAGACCGAATTGCTTTAAATATTACTTCAGATAATTTCAAGTGTCTGCTTTGAACTTTATCCAGCTACACTAAGTATCTAAATGTTGGAGTGTGAGGGTCTGTTTGAAATACATGTATGCATATGATTGAGGAACCCAGCATGTATGGATTTGATTGAGAGATGGCTTATTTCTGAATATATTAGTAGAAGAGCTGAGGGCTCCTAAGTTAATTAAAATGCTGTTTTCCTTCAGTGAGGAAGTCTAGGGTGGAACTAAGGCCCAAATGATGTGAGTCTGAGACCTCATGTTACTCAAACAATGGCCAAATTCAGAATCCAAATGTTGTAAAGCTTCCAGAAGAAACACTGTTTTTCATGACACTGTTAAGGTTAAAATGTTGAATTCCCACACAGTTGTTAATGGTAAAGGGAAGAGAAAAAGCTTGGGTAAATGACCGAATAAAAATTATAGAATAGTAACTTGTTAACAATATATGCTTTTTCATGTATATGTGTGTGTATATATGAAAGCATAGTGTTGTTGTTTTCTAATTTTTATTTGTGTATATGCTTAAAATATATACACATATTGTGTTTACGTTTGTGCATATATACACACAATACAATGCCTCAATTACAATATAATAGAGGTGTGGTATGATCTGCTTTGTGATATTGCTTAATTAGATTTTTAATAGTCAAAGTTAGGGAGAAGTTCTGCAGAGAAGTGGACAGATCTGCATTGTGGAGATTTTCATGGAGATCAGAGGCAGAATCTTTATTCTTATCCTTCAAGTAGGAGAGGCAAATACTTTTAGAAAATAATTTCTCCTCTATTAGGAGGGGTGAGCTAAGTCTAATTTTGGCTTGCTAATGATTTTTGTTCTATAACTTGGGCAAGATGGCTAAAGGAAAATAGGAACATCTAACAGGAAAACTTACTTAGAAAAAAGAATAGATGTCACTATGAGGGGAAACTATTCTTAAAATGCAACCTTCAGATATTTATAATAAATTGATTTTTTTTGTGTGTGTGAGGGTTTTTTGGGGTTGGGTTTTTTGTCGTGGGTTTTGTTGTTTCATGGGTAATGATTGCTTGTGGCGTAACAGGACCTGAGATAGTATAATTTCCTGTGGAATGTTATTGTCTGGGAGGTTTAGTGTACACTGATTTTGACAGCATCCCCATTTAAAATTGTTGCTTTATTTTTAGTTAATGTTTTAGTAGGTTTTAATTAAACTACTCCCTTATCTAGTCTAGCAGGTTCTTTTTGTTCAGTGTAGATGATTCAGCTATAAATGGCAGACGTCAAGTAGTGCAAACTGATTATTTGCCATTTGAAATGAAGTTTAACACGAGGGTCAACTCTTAACAATTTGTGGATCTTAACCAGTGTGGGATTTTCTCAGAGGACTGACGGGCTATACAAATCTTCCAGTTCAAGTCTAATTTAAGAGTGATGGTAATTACAAATAGTTCCTACTGCTAAGCATTTCTGCCTCTGATTGTTCATAACATCTGTGGTAATACTTATCCTATTCCCAGTTATTGATGCTTCTTTTGTTTTCAGAATTCAATTAGTTAACTCATTGACCAACAATTATCATCTAAGCAAAACTGAACGTACAGAGGACTTGTAGTAAATGAGGCACTATTTTGTGGAGCTGTCTGATATTTTCCTCTCACTACGTGATTGTTCCCTTTACTTTAAGGCTACTATTTACTTGTAGATTCCATCTGAAGTGGCTGTTTATACATTTATGGCAATAATGTGTGCAATTATTCGTAGATATTACACAAAATGCAAATATCATTGCACTTACAAAACACCTAGCAAAAAAAAAAATCTTCATAGTCACTCTGCACCTCTTACCTCTGTTCCTTAGGACTTTGCTACCTGTCTGGTTTTTTTTTTTCTTTACATGATTGTTGAGAAAGAATGACTCTTCTGAACACTAGGGCATTTAGTGTCATAATGAAGAATATCTTATGGAGTAGAAATTCTTCCTCTAAAATAATGGAAAATTCATCACGAATCTTCTGCGTTTTCATGAGCTTTCGAGGCCTCTCAGAGAAACAAGTCCCAAACTGTTTAGCAATTTATAATGAAAATTACCACCTTGATTGCTTCCAGAAATCCTAATATTTAGGCGGGGCACATACTGCTTGAAATATGAAGCACCTCTTACGAAGCTGTATGCCTATATTAAGTTGTTATAAATGTATGTGAAATGCTTGTGTCACTAGCAAAATTGTGTATGGTCTCACAAATGCAGTAGATTTTTGGTAATGCTACAAGTGTTGATTACAATTCCAAGTGTGACATGCTTAATGTGAAAAATATGCATGCATGTTTGTGTAGCTCTGTATGCTGACTCTCTTCTTTCCACTTGTACAGTATTACCATTGCTCGTTCCGAATGACAGGTGAAGGCTGGCTTCTTTGTTGTGGAGAATATCAAGACGTTCTTATTATTGATGCTAAGACGTTGGGTGTTCTTCACACTTTATCATCAACTCAGTCATCTGATTGGATAAATTGTATGTGTATTGTGCACTCTGCAAGAATTCAAGGTATACGTTGCAGTTGTATTTATATAGGCCAATTAAATCATGGTGAAATATTTCTGTATAGATAGTGCAATCCTACTAGATTTAATAATCTATTTTACAGAGTTGTTACGTACAAGATATCAACATTTCATTCACAGCACATAAGAAGGTGTTTTTAATACTCCTAATGTTGGTCATGTTTCATTTAATGTTTCTTAAAGAGAAAAATAACCAGCCTCTACACTAGTTGAAAGCAGCTCGTTTCGTCGATTAAGTACAAATTTTGTAATTATTGTAAGGGAAATTAAGGGCACAAACCCACTATTCTATGCCTTCTATTGAAATACATCTGATTAGACAAAATAATTATTCACTATTTGCTTGCATGTTTGGTATTTCTGTATGCCAGTCAGTTACTTTTGTGTAAAATTAATATTTCATCTAAACAGTGTCGTGCAGAATCCTTGTTTTAGTGCTGTATAAAACACCAGTGCCTATGTCAAGGTTCTCTTTTGGTGTTAGGCACTGTTTGAACTTGGTTTCAAGTTGACTATCTCATTGTTAACTTTTTATAGAAGACTCATTGATCGCAGTGTCTGTAACTGGAGTTCTTAAAGTGTGGGACCTATCTTCATCTTTGAATAGCATACAGGTCAGTTTCAGGTGTGAAACAGCAATTTAAATGATAACATGAATGTAGTAATATTCTCAAGTAAAGGATACATCGACGCAGAATATGAATAAATTAAAATCTTCTGGTTATGTATTTAACAGAACTGATTAATTTTGTCACAAAATTCTGAAAACACACCCTCATATTGCTATTTAAAATTAGTTGGGTCACTGGACAGCTCTTGCCTTTACAACTGTCATGTCTTTTGCCCAGGCTTCGTGTCTTTCCATATTCCATGATGCTGAAGTTGTAACGCTTTCGTTCTGTCCTGATAATGTCACTCTGTTTCTTTGAACCCCTTCACTCCTTCCTTTAATCTCTAAGCTCTTCAAAACTGGCCTTTGTACTTCCTCTTCACCCTTGTTAGTTTCTTCAGAAATGGTCCTTTAGACTTTGTTTTGCTGTCTGCCTCCCACAATGCTGTCTTTGCTTGGAAAAGACTCTTGTGTCAAGTGCTCTATTTCTCCATCTTTAAACTTGCTTATTTTGTGCAGCTTTTCTGTGTTAATATTCTCAGCAGCTGTCACTTGACATGCACAAGTGTTAGAATTGGAATACAATGTTTGGTGTTTGAATTAAAATCTGAGAGCTAGATTCACAAAGGGACTTCAGTATTACAGCTAAGTACTATGAATCATCAACAGAAATGGCAAAATGTCAACAGTCTTCTCTGAACATCCGTAATACATTACTGCCTTACTCAACAAACTGCAGAGCATGCTGCAGCACTGCTTGTTAATGGGGTAGAATCAGGCCTCTCAGGAAAGTCTGTCAAGTTTGATACCATACTGGTGTTTTTGTGATGTGTTTTCAGTTTATCTGCAGTGTTTGGGGGGGTGTGGGGGGGGTGGACACACAGGGACTGTGTGTTTTCAACATTCCTAGTACAAAAAAAATACTGTCACGCTGTAAAAGTTCTGGGGACTGTAACAACTGATTACAGACATCAGAGAAGCATATATGGTGTGCCAACCTCTCACTGCCTGGGGCCTGCTTTTGTGAAGGTAGGAGTGCAGAGTTAGTAACAATCCAGCTACTTCATATGTTAAAGAGCATTATTTTAATAAATATTGTTGGATTTAATTGGAAATAATTGGAGCTGCAATGTGTAGTGAGAGAATGGTTTGCATTTGATAGCCATGGTTCCATGCCCAGCATACCCCTCCTTTGAGAGGTTTTGACACTGCTGGGTATCTTTCAAGACAGAAAGCATCAGTTTTCAATGATTTAAACAATTATTATATTGGAATTATTTCTGTTAATTATTTTGAGCATGATGGCCTTTAAGTCCGATATTCACGTGAAAAGGGTGAAAATACAGATATTTTTTTTTTTAAGCCTTCCATACATTCAGCAGTGCAAAGCTAAGAAAATGAATACTTTTCTACTAATTTTTGGAGGTGTTAAGATCAAGCTATACATATGACAACACCATAGGTCTCAGACTGTCCCGGTTGCAACAAGGATGAGTGGGAAAGCGGAATATCCATCATCCATTCTGAATCTGACACTGTCAGTTTATAGGTTGTTGTAGCTATTTTTTTTGACTGAAGAATACTTAGCAGATATTCATTACAACAGATGCTATCTATGACCTGCCTTTAGTCATTCTCCATATTCATTATCACTTTAAGTGAGATCACGGTCTTAGCCTTGCTGAATGTCTTCTGTTTACATGGTACTAGTGAACCCCGCTGTCTTCCTATCTCACTTTTAATTAAGAAGTATATGTTGCTTTGCATTTTGAAAGCGTATGTTAACAAAACTATTTTCAGTGGTTTGTTTCTATCCTAAAAGTAAAAGCTCAGAATAAATCTTACGGCTTTTTTTCTGTGTGCTGTAAAGGAGAGGCACAGTGTGTGTGAGAAGGAATCAAAATCTCTGGACTATATAAATTGTCAAGCAGTACGGTTTTGTACTTACACGGAAAGGCTCCTTCTAGTTGTGTCCTCCACATGCTGGCAGGTATGTTATTGAGCGTTATACTACCTTTTTAATTTTGTTAATTTTAAAAGCTAATGTGATTTTTTTCATGTAGATTCTTATTTTTCTCCTCAGCTTAAAGAAAAAATGTTCACTAATTGTCAGATATAATAGTGCACTGTATCCCTTCTCTGCTTACCTTAACTGCCTGAGATGAAGTGTTTATTTTTTATTAATGTATTTGTACTTTGAAAATTTAACATGAAATTAGCTGGGTAGAAAGGGGATTACTGTAAGTATTAGTCAGTTTTACAGCACTGGGTGCATTATAGTCCCTTCCACAGTGCATTTCAAAAGGAGACAAAGATGCACAAAAACTGTTTAAGTATGACAGAAGTAATTACAGTTGGCAAGTCCTTGGTAACCAGAGTCCTTTGTTCCGTCAGGGCCAATAGCCTGGGTTCCACTAATAGAAGCTAGCACCACTAAAGACCCCAGACTATATCACTTTTTCTTGTAGCTGTAAGAAAATAAATGCATTGTGTATTTACTGAAACTGTTATTAGTTTATTTTAAATTTTAGTTGAACTGAACTTTATTGAAAAAAGAAAAAAAAAAAAAATCTGTATTTTTCTCTCAGTATTATGACATTCTTCTTAAAATAATCCTGAGCTACTAGTGCAACATGTACCTGATCTAAACACTACTGCAGGAGGAAGGGGGGGGGGGGCAGAAATTTCGCATACACCTGAGTTACCCTACGGCTGTGTTACTCAGTTACCCTTGAGGTTTCTCTTGGGCTATTTCAAAAAGTCTGTAAAAAAGCATTTATAAAGAAATTCCATGTATATAATGCATAGGCTTCTCATGGAAAAAGTCTGTGTAACACACATGGTTTCACCTTATGTTTCAATGAATATACAGCTTTAAAATAAAAGATGATTGTGATAATCTTACTGCTTAATTGTGAAGGTATGTAATAGGGAGCGTAGAATAGATTCATATGTGTGTTTAGAGTGGCTCCTTAACCCACCTCTATAGTAATGAAAATATAAAGCAAATTAGCTGCAAATAATTCATAGAAATTCTCACTCTGAAATGTATTTCCTCATACTGCTGGAATATATTATAAAAATATGGATATGAATATTCTCTCCATTAGGCTACTAGGAATGTGGACAAGCAGACAATATCCTAGGTTCCCCTAGTCACATCCTGTTTTGGCTTAAAATGGGAAGGTCAGAGGAAGCAAACAAGTCATAATTTTTTTTACTAGCTCTAGAAATGGAAGAGTGAAGAATTCTTGCAAGCAAAGTGGGTTATATGTTCTTTGCTTTCAATAATTTGTGAAAAAGAAAAATATCTATTGTTCCCCAAAGAAGAAAAGAAAAAAATCTGCTTTAAGATATGTGCTGTGATGACGCCAGCAGATCATGTTTTAAAAAATACAGACAGAAGCACTTATAGCTTCTATCAAAGTCTCAATGTCATATTTATGTGCTAAATTCATTACCTACCTCTAAGAAATTAATAGTCCAGTAAATATTATGAATGCAAGGCAAACCAAAGTAAATCCTATCCAAAATCCTCTAACATAACAGAGGGCTCTAATGCTGCTTTTTGTTATTGTCAGTTTCTTTCTCTTTGAAATATATGGTTTGATTCTGACTCTGCAGTAGTTTGATAGTATGAAAACTGCTTTGGCTTTAAAAGGAGTCAAGCTAATACTCTACTTATTGATCTATTACTCCAAACGAGCTTGAATCAAAATGAATGTGCCAATACTGTTTGTTTGTATTTTATTGTTTTTCTGAGCGTAGGTCTATGATTATTGCGATTTCTCCTTGCTTTGTACTGAGTTCTGTAAAAGTGGTCAGTGCTTTGCTGGTGGAGAAGTACTAGCAGCTTACAGACTTATCATCTGGACAGAAGATGGCCACAGTTACATCTACCAGCTGCTAAACAGGTGGGCTCAGATGGGAAATTCACACAAAAAGTTCAGGTACAAGATGAACTTTGGGAGGTTTATTATGGAAAATCTCTGCATGTTGCAAATGATCAAAAACCAGAACAAAACCACTTTGGCACTCAAAGGTTTACCCTGAGTTTGACAGCCCTCGGTCTTTGTTTGACACAGCAGGGGACTCAGGAATAAGATTAGCCATGTAGAACTTGGGCAGCTGGTGCTGTGATTTCAAAAAGTCGCTTGTAATTACTTATTCGGTAACTTTTAATTGAACTGGTGAATCTTGGATGTTACTATTCTGCTTTCTAAAAAAAATACGACTTTCAAAAGGTTTTCTTTTTTCTTTTTTCCAAATTATGCAGTGGGCTTTCTAAAAGCATATATCCTGCTGATGGCAAGGTGCTGAAAGAAACTGTTTATCCTCATTTACTCTGCTTTACTGGTGAGAAGGAAAATAAGGTAAATTCGTACAGGATTACGGTGAGCTTCAAAAGTTCATTTGTTATTTGTTTGCAATTACTGGAATGATCCCTAAAAAATTGTTGAATTCATCAACAGATTTAATTGCTCAATGAAAACAATGAGTAAGACTTACTCCTTCATTTTAAAATTTTTACTTACAAACTTGGAGATGCTCATAGCATATTTTTGTCTTAAATTCTGCAATATTTACACTTTTGACAGGGGAAAAAAATTCCTGTGTTTTCAGCTATAGATAGGCTAACTGTTGAAGTGATTTATTTTTTTTTTCGAACTTTGGCACAACAGGGAGAGCTTTTTTAAGTTAAAGTTGGTCTGAAATAGCTTTAGAAGCTTTTAATTTTAAATCTGTAAAAAAAACCAAACCAAAAACAACAAAAAACCCAACCCAGAAGCAAAATGTAAGTGGGTTATTTAGTTCTTGTTTTATTATGAAACATATATATGTTTCAGTGTAACTACATAAACAGGTTGTTTTGCATATGTATCCATCCTAAATTGAAGGGGGGTTGAATCTGTGATACTTTATCCAGAATACTGTTATCTTGAGCCTTCAGAGGCATAATCACATGCTTAACTTGCTTACACTGTGAGCAGACTGACAGTAACCCCCAGCACATAAAGTTAGACACATGTGACTCTCTTCAGAACCATGGTCTCTGCTTGAAGAAGCTTCTGTGTTTAAGAAAAGAGGAAGCTGAAAAAGTATGTGATCTTTATACTTGTGATTGAGAATTCACGTTTAGCAGAGCATGTCACGCCAATTTCAAATTTAAAGTCACTGCTTAGACAAAGTAGCTCAAGCGGAGTCGGCTATGTTTGAAAACCTGCATCTTGACTCACTTTTGAGTAGTGCTTTGTGTGACCTCAAAGAAATAGGTAAGGAAAAACAATTGATTTAAAAAGTAGAAAATTGATTAGAATTAGGAAGTAGGAAAAAAAATCTGTGGCAGGGAGTTCTTATTTGGCAAAAATAGAACCAAAACAAATATAACAGCCTTCTCTGTGTAGCTTTGGTTCTGATTTTGTTACTAGGTCGTCTTGCTAATACTGTTTATGAAACAGCAATTGATGGAAGGTGTGGGTTTAATTCATGCCTGCAGTTGCATTAGTTTTTTTACGTGTATTTGCATGAGAACTCAAGCAGTTTCTGAAGATATGCAAGGGAGACACGTTTGGTTTTTGGTACCTGACTAGAAACACTGTCAAATATATACCTATGTGATGTTTTCTAGTGTTCTTTTTTCTTTCTGTTGACAACTATAGGCTTTTAGAAAGCATTTTTGTTGCACGCTCTTGCGAAGCCTGACAGATTTAACTTTCAGTTGAAGGGCAATAGCACAAGCCATTCAGCTTTTCCCTCAAACACTGTGATCTAAAATCAGATAGGATAACTGCTGAAGGATACCAAAAGGTCAGATATCATGAGGGAAAAGAAATAACCAAAACATATGCCTTAGCAAATAATAGGGTTGCAGTAGTGGTAGGAAGCTCATATATGCTTTTTTAATGTTTTTGGGGTTTTTTTTGAATAATGTCCCCTGCCCTTTTCTAATATTTCTGCTTTACTATTTACCTTACTACCTGAATAATTTTTATAGCTGATTTGTGAGACAACAAAACTGCCTGTGATATGATCCTTTTTGATCTCCGTTCTTAGATTATAAACTGAACCATATTATGGTACAGTTGCTTATTATGGAATTTACTCCCAAACTTCAGTCTTGTAAATAAAATATATCCAACATACGGGGATGTTAACAAAATGTCTTGAAGGAGCAAACAGAGTCAAGCTGTGTCAACACTGTCTAAGTAAAGGTGATGGGTGGAACAAAACAGTTTGTGCTGATGACCTTTCACCCACACTATCTACAGTGCAGGGAGTGCTTTTGGGGTTTTTTTGGTGTGGGTTTCTTTGTGTGCGTGCTCCTGCACGCATCTCCCAGTTTACTTCCATGCAAAAAGAATCCTGATTTGGTGCTCCAAGACAGCTTCACAACACAAATCTAAGCATTCACTTCCAAAGTATGTGCCTGGTGAAAACTCAAACATACTAATGTAGACATACCTGGAGATGCCTAATTTTCTTTACTTTTGTGAGGGTTTCGAGCCACTAGAAGCTTCCCCTTAGATACCTCACCTGTTTTTAATAGTTTGATACTTGAAAAGGAAGCTTAGGTAACAACTAAGCAGGGTGTCCATGGCAAGTCACTGGTAGATTATCACACAGTTTGAGTGTTACTAATGTGGTGATACAGAATCATCTGTGGTGTTACAGTACAGACAAAGAAAGCCTACAGACTTCTAGTCTGCATGGGAGAGTAAGAACATGGTGTTTGTCTGAGATAAATATAATGCAGTAAGTTTTAGCATTGACTAAGTGAAGCTAGGTAGATGTTAGTAAGTCTGTTTACCAATGATATTATATCTCTCTAGAATCTAAATTTTCCAGATGGATGAATGATGGTTTTCTACACTCTTACCTATCTGTGTAAAAGTCTAATTCTTACCTTTCATTATTTGTAGTAATTCAAGCTATCATGATTTAAGCTTTACTAAATTTATTTTGATGAGAAGATTATCAATGCTTCACTGCACTTTTTTCAGTCCAATTTTGGTGCTTATGCTGCCATTTTTTTTATATGTTGGTGATACTGTTAATAGATTCTCCATTTAGAGATAGTAAATCTAGCGAGCCCCCTCCCATTCCACTTTTTCACTTGGGCTTAGCCAAGGATAGTGGCAAAGCAGAGGTGATCTTCAAGGGGCTTGAACCAAGCAGACTAGACCTGGTCTGAGCAGAATGTAGTGACAGGTGGGGATTCAGTCATTTTGTTTTAGATTTCTACAGCTTTTTTTTTTTACATCAAAAAAGCCCCACCAAAACAACCCTTTGAATTTGCAATTAAATATTATATTATTTTATCAGCTTTTTACTATCAGAATACTGATTTACTGTTATTTTTGGCAGAGTTTTCCTATTGTCATGGGCTTCATGAATGAAAGAAAGGAGCCTTTCTATAAGGTTCTCTTTTCTGGTGAAGCTTCGGGAAGGATCACTTTGTGGCATGTTCCTGATGTCCCTGTGTCAACATTTGATGGTTCACCAAAAGGTTTGGCAGTTCTGTGCTCTTGATACTCTCTTTTTAATTATGCCTTTAAGTCTTAATGTCTTTAAACTTAAATTCTCATGAAAATATCTTCGCACTAGAAAGTGATGCTCACTCATTCATTGTGATGATTGTCTGTAATTAGACAGAGCAAGACACGAACAAAGATGAGTGTCTAGAAGTTCTTAGTGGAACTGAACAAATAAATGTGCCTGTTTCCTTACCATCTGCCCATAAGCACTTCTCTACCAAACATCATGAAAATTTACTGAGTTGGTCCTCGTTGGTTCTCGTTGTTCGTAGGGAGGTATAGAAGAAAGGATTTATTGAGATGTGATCTAGTGTTGGAATAGCAACTACTGACTTTCCATTGCTAGGCTGCAGAAAGGATAAGTTAGGGGAAGTGAGGAAGAGATGGAAATGTATATTTTGCTTTATTTGGATTTTTATATTGTTTTGAATTAAAAAAAATAATTAAAAATTCCTGACTCTTTTCCCCCACTCTTTAGAGATCCCAATCGCAGCAACATGGACTCTTCAGGATAATTTTGATAGATACCGTTCCATGTCAGAGGGCATTATTGATCATCTTTGTGCATCTAAAGATGGAATTGAAAGTGCAGTTGTTAGTTCTTCTGTATACATACCGCGTCTTGATAAGCTTGTGTGTGGATGTGAAAATGGGAAAATTTTTGTAACACTAGGTTTAAAAACTGCAAGAGCAAGACTTTTAGAAAATGTATCTTTGCTGAAAGGTAAGTTTGGGGAATTTTGTCTAAATTCATCTCAGTCAAGCACAGATGACTGCATACTTCTGACATCCCCTGCAGAGATCCCTGTAAAAATTCTCTGAGAATTAGGTGTTGGTCAGGGATTGAATGAGGAAAATGGAAGATTATGATCTTTTTTCTCCCTCTTTAGTTAATCAGATCACAGCTTGGTACTACCACAGTGCTTTGCACTGTTTGGAGTCCTGGGATGGCTGTGGGGATGGAGTCACCTGGAAGTGAGATGTGGAATGTCACGATATGGGCAGTAGTCATCTTTGTCATTTTCCCTCTAAAACATCATTCCACTGGAGGAATAAAAAGGGTACATTTCAGTAGATGAATCTCAGAGTGCAGACTTTTGTCCTTCCTTTCAGGAATACGTCCAAAATTCTTTGATACCATGTAAAGGATTGTTGTATTTAGTCTTTTGAATCTTTTGACTCTTGGCAAATGTACTGTAAAATACGGAACCTCTATTCTTAAAAAACAGAAATAATTGGTGTACCATCTTGTTTCAGATAATCTACCTTATAAGGTTCTGAACGGTCATAGTAGCAGAGTCACTTGTTTACTTTATCCCCATGATAAATCAGTAAGGTTTGATCCAAGCTGGCTGCTATCAGGAGGCCAGGATTCTCTTGTGATCTGCTGGGATATATTTACTGGAGGCATCTTACACCATTTTAGTCTACAGTCTGGTCCAGTAACAGAGCTCTTGCGATCTCCAGAAAACTACAAAGTAAGTAAAAAGTATAATAAATGATGTCTTGGAAAAAAAGTATCTCTACATACATGCGTGTGTTTATGAGAGAAAAAACTATCTGGCAATATTTTTATCCTGCAGCACTTTATCCTTAATTTACATTCATTTAATTGTCTTGTTTGGAAGTTGCTTTTAGTTTCAGGGGGTTGGTTTCTTGTTAGTTTGTAATTTCAGTGATTCAGAAAAACGATCCTAAACCAGTGATACATTAAATCCAAGCTCTAAACAGTCTATTCACCATTTTTAATATCATGGCTGTCAGTCTATATGTTAATCTGATTATCTCCTAACTTCTGAAGTTAAAAAGTGTAATTCGTAGGGCTGGGGATTTGAGCACAGTAAGAAAAGATCTGGACTAATAGTATTTTAATTTAAATGCGTATGCTTGACTTTTGGTTTCTGACACATCCTTGTCATCTTTTGCCTGTATGCTTTTGTGTTTTATGAGATTTAGAATCACTTTGTCCATTTTTAAGTGAGCTTTGAAGTAAAAATTTAGGATAAGGTTGAACTGAAGTACTGAATGCTCTATGAAATTTTGTTGAACATTCTGTCCCCATTGTATTCCACGGGGCTGGGATTTCATCTTTTTCCTGTGAAGAACATACTTTGATACTTACGGTTGACTCAGAGTTCACTTACGTGCCAACATTAAGTAGTCTAAAAGATGTTTTGCAATGACAGAAGTTCTTAATGCTTGTAAGGCGCTCTCTAGCCCTTGTTCTGGAAACTAGGTAGTAGGATTTCATGTTTGCTTGGATGGTGTTTCAGTTCGTTTCACAGGGCTGGATTCTTCCATAGGATGAATTCCTTCACGTGTCACCAAAAGTACTTGCAGGAAGGGAAGGCTTTGCAGAATCAGATCCATACAGTGTGAAATGAAATTGTAACATACCAGATTTTTCATTAGAAATACATTGCCCTTGGCTTTTGTGTCATAAGATGTGACGTAATTTTATAATGCACAAACAGCAGTTTGGTTTAAGGTAATTTTTTACTACTTTTTCTTCTAGGACAAGTGCTACTGTATATTTGATTATATAATCAGTTCTTTGATAGGCTAAGTACTATGAATAAATGGTATTTAAATTATTCTTTTAAAATTGAAAAATCAAAGGACACTATATGTTTTACTGTCAGGAGATCAGTTGTACCGCTAGCCTGTTAAAAACAAGTTGGAGATGGAGGTTGAAACAAAACATTTTTCTAAAATGAGTAAGTTCGGGGGAGAGGGGCAGGAATAATCACCAAACAACTTTTACCAGGCTTGCTAAAATGATGTGGTTATGATTGTGGTTGCAGTGTTGAAACTGAAGTTCTTTGTTTTGCAGTTTAGAGATCACAGCATAGTGTGCTGTGTGTGCAGTGATCACTCAGTAGCAGTTCTACACCTTCAGAGGAGAGTATGTCTCTTACATGCCAGAAAGCACCTGTTTCCTGTGAAAAAGATAAAATTTGACCCCGTTGAAAATCTTCTAATTGTTGGATGTGAAGATGATTCAGTTTATATTTGGGAAGTTGAAACAGGTAATAACACACAGGGGTGCTTTTGTTCACTTTTCTTAAGTTTTGTTTGTCTGTCATGTGGTGTTATGCAAATGTAATTTATAGAAGAACAAATGAGAAATACTAACACATTGAATATATTAGAGAGTTTAAACACTTATATAAACAAGCAAGAAATAAACTTTTCCTATGTTTCAAGGTATGTCACTGATAAAATACAATAGCTTATGTCAGATCCTGACAGTCAGGCGATTAGCGAACACTGCAGTGAATTGAGTAGAATATTTCTGGAAGCTATAAATAAAATGTAAGTTATTCTCTTTAGCCATTAAAAAGAATGAAATTTTCAGCCCTAGCAATCCCAAGTTACAGCACAAAGTTTCGCTTTCTTCAGGAAAATAATAATGTGAGAAACCTTTTGAGTTAACTCATAGTTAATAGTTGAAGATAATTGCAAAGCTCACAACTCTGTAGTCAGGAAGACCAAAACTGAGTCTTTCAGGCTAAAGCGTAGGTTCCTGGGTGATTTGGGAGTGTAATACTGATTCATACGGGTAATAAATGTAGTTATTTGACAGACCAGAAGGATTAGAAGCTGTAATGGTACTAGACATTACAATACAGTGTTTCTGCATGATTCAGACCTGTGTCGCCTGCAAGGGGGGAAGCGCGTAATGAGTCTAGAACCACTGAAATGCAGCATATTAATACTGTGTGAAAACATAGTTTTACTAACATAACGCTGAAATCACAATTTACTTGACAAGTTATTACAACACATTTTCTAGGCTGTCTGCTTTGGACAAAAAAATCCCTTGTTTTAAAGTACAAAATACCTGTGTTTAATGAAGGACTTGTAATTTATGCTGCGCTCATTTTGCCAAGTCTGTTGTGTTAGTAAGCTATTTAATATCATTAAGCTACTGGCATAGGAAATGCCTTCTGGTACTTACTCTTTTCCCAAATGTACTGAGTTGCTTCTTTAAAAAGTTGTAGAATAAAATTAAATTGAAGTAACAATTGCAGTCAGTTAAAACCCCTGGTTTTACGCTGGCATGTTTTCCTATAGCTACTCAAAAATAGGAAGTTCTCTTACTAAGTTCTCGTATTTTTGCACTGTATTTTGAGATGTAAAAATTCTTTTACATCTTTTTGTTCAATAACTTCAGTAAAAAAATTAAGAGGAGAAGGTGTGATCTTAGGGGACTGCTGGATTGTATATAATGTTGTGCTTATTTTTCTTTGCTCTCATGTTGTTACTGAGTGACTATATGATGGTTTTGCTTAAAATTTTAGCTTTAGTTGCACTGCTGGGAAAAACAATACAAGGTTAAATTTTCAAAAGTAAATACTAGATTCTGAGTTAGGGTATTCTAAACTTGTTGTTCTGCTTTTGTTTGTTATTTCCTGTGTAAGTTTAAAATATCTTTTTCTGTTAAATATCTAAGATTCTTCTCATATGTGTTCTGCTATTTATGTAGATGCATGATATTATAGTTTTCAGTGCATTTTCTCCAGTCAGAAGAGGGCATGGCTTCTACCCTTCTGCTCAGTCCCCTTACTGGAAGGTTTGTGGAACAGTACTGTCTTGGGATCTTTCTTCCTGTCTTGTCGTTCCTCAGATTCATTTTACTAGTCTCTGTCAGCATATCTGCAATATTGCAAATAATTAACTTCCCTCTCTTCTGTTCTCCTCCCTGTAAAACAAGAATGCTTCCTCTGCAATGTGTTCTTTTCTGTTTCTAAAGGTATTACTAGATCTCATGATTATTATCCCCTTTAATGGCAGTGTGCATTTTGTCTATGCAAATATTATTTCTATTAACAGTAAAAACTGTAAGCTATATCTGCCCATGCTTTAGCATAAAGTAAATGAAACAGCAAAAATGAGAAATGAATTTGATTCTTATCACTGCCTAACTGCTTGTTTTTTAGCAATTGCCAGAAAGTCACCTTTACTAGTGGTAAAGTATTAAAGGTAGAATGGAAATATATTGTACTAGATCTCTGTTGTAATGAAGCGAACTAGAGCAGGCATCTAAATGTTTAGCAATCATTAATAAGTATTCAAGTTTTTATGGAGAAGTTTGTGACAATGCTACCAGTCTCCAGCTGTTATATCTAGCTGTTCATTGCTCTTTTAAAACTAATGTTGGAAACAGTTGAGAAATTTAAGGGGGAAATCTTGATATAGAACGTTTTCTTTTCTTTTACACTTAAAAAGGACATTTCTCAAAAACATGTAACTGTAGGCAGGCTGTTTCCTAAGTACATACTAATTTGAGAATGAGAAATCCTTGGAGGTCATTATACCTAAATGTTTATTAGTATTTATTGTAGAGTCACCTTTTAACCAAAGGATTAGTGTGCACTTGAAACTCTGCAATAAAATTGAGCAAAGAAATGTAATAAAGAACCACAGAATGTTTTGTTTCTTTATAAGACTGTTTTCATAGCTATTATTTTTAACTGACTTGCATCAGTTATTTTCTATCAGAACTTAATCTTATTGTTTAAAAAAAGGAAATACAAGAGAGATTAAAGCTCTAAAACACTGACACTGGGCGTGCAATGATTCTTTTTCATACATTCTTTTATGATGGATTTGTTATGGATCCATCATAGTCTGTGCTGCTGTTACATGTGTAGGATACAGTGTAACAGCTCCTCAGGTGCTCCTGTGATGTGAATTAAGGTTAAAGCTCACAAGGTGGCAGGTCTTAATGTGCCTCTTGATAAGGCATTAGATTCTAAGGGGACTCAGATGCCATAGTATGTCAATGCAACACTTAATTCCCTTCTTAAAAAAACAAACAAACAAAAACTAAACCCAGACAGAAAAACCCCCAAACCTCAAACCAACCAAACAAAATAACCCCCAAACTTTAAGCCAAAACAACTATGCTAATGGCATGAAAAAGTATAGTTTAATTTGTTGTAGCACAAAAAGTTAATTTAAAAGTTGAATTATGAGCAAAGCTTATTCTAGAGCTGTAGAGGCATCATGAAATACAGTAGTTCATATCAAGGCCTATGTTCAGTAGGACTTGTGTTGCTCACTAGTGTCTGCAGGAGAATAGCAGTGTACAACAGAATTCTTGTGCACTAAGAGGGAGGTTATGTTTTGTACTTAACTTTCACACATAACATCTTTATTTTCTTTGTATTAGATTTTTCATGGACAGTGTGTATTCTGGTAAAAATTGTGAGGATTTAAGTATATCCCACATCTGGAAAAAAAAATCATGCAAGTTCCCAGTTTTTTACTTTTTCAGCCTCTTGGTATTCTTGTAACTTCATGGAATGTATACTGTTAACTAGAAATAGTGCTGACAGGTCATAGGTATTCCAGACTTCTGGGGCTAAGTAAATAATTGCTAAATAATTCACTCTGTCATTTTTAAATTGAAACTTTTGGCTGTTGATTTAAAGTCGTCATCTGTGTAGGCCTGAGAAAAGGCAGTTCCATGTATGGTGTTAAGAGAAGTCCAGGTCTGCACTGCTCAGGAAGGTATCTTGCAGGATTCAATGTTACTTAGGCAGTGTAGGTCTTTGAATTAACTCCTGACAAGAGGGGAAGCTTTTATCCCCACAGTGTGGTGTAATGTGGTTCTTAGTTTAAAAACAAAACATGCCAAACAAAACAATTATTTCTTTCCTAGATTTCTGGACAGTAAATATTGTGGAATGAATTCAGTGCTGCTGCTGCTGTGTGTGATTAACAATGTGGAAAATGACTGACTCATTAATTCTGTAGAGACGCTAGGACAAAATGCAAATTGCTGCACTTAACAATATAAGAGCTAATAGTTTCTATCGCCATACAATGCCCAAGGCAGCCCAAAGAAGTTAAAGACCTTGAGACGTAATTCTGTCTCAGATGCAACTTTATTTAGTACAGCTAGATAACTTTACACTAAAGTATCGTGAATTCTTTGGAAATCAGTGAGAGTTAATAGAATAGGACTGTAATAGTACCATAGAGACAAAAATAGGAGTATACTTTTAACTGTCTCTCCTTTAGTGGTAAAAATGCTGCCTGTTTCAAAATTAAAGACGAAGTACATTTGATTCCTCTGCTTGTGTATATTACATATTCAGAAAGGGTGCAGATAGATAAGTGGGATTTTCTTTTTTAATTGCTGCTCATGTGTCTTTTGTTACTAGTATCGAGTAAGAATGAGAGCTGCAATCACCACTTCTTAAGAAAGAGTGGGAACATGTGATGGGATGCAGTTGTTTGCTATATGACAAATTAACAAATTTTTTTGTTGTTGTTCCTTTTATGCATTGGTAACTAGAAGATAATGTCTAGGGTGAATGTCTGGGAAAGCCTACTAGGAATATACTGTAGTTGGTTTAATGTGAATTATGTCTGTGTTGCAGGAGAACACAAGAGGTCATGGCGTTGATCCTTGAAATTGGCCTGACCTAGATCAAGAGCTATGTAGATATTTCAGTGCCATTCAGGCAGATGAAGCATTGTTCAGATGTATGCAAAAGATGTATACAGCATCACAGACAAATCTCTGCAGAAATACAGCAGCCTTTCATTATGATTTTCCACTGTTGGCAAATGAAGAGGCAGTCATGCATAGTACGACTTGCCTATACAGTTACCTGTCAGCATGTTCCCTGACTCAGTTAAATTGGATAAAGTTTAAGTGGTAGCCTTGTGCTTGGATTCCATTACAGAAATGGACATCAGATAAAGTTTTTGCTGTTTCGATAGTCAGTGTTTTGGGGTTTTTTTTATTTTTCTTCTGGCTATGCAGTTAGCTTCATGACTGAGGCTTTGCCTCTTTAAATGAAAGTCAGTGGAGGACCTGATTTTGTGTCAGACTCATATATCACTGTTTGTAGCTTAAAAAAATCTGAACAGTCTTACTCTACTAGAGTTAATGGGTAACTGGGAAAACAGCCAGTCTGTTTATAATTTCAGGCTGTGGATTAAGGAATTTCCATGAATATTTCAATATTTACACTGTTGTAGAGTCAGCAATAATTCTGTTGAATTTGATAAATGACATTACAAAAGTTTAGGGGCATCTAGTACCTATGGCTGTCTTTCACTTATACCTATTTAGCTGCAAAACTGTCCTTCTACCCGCTAATTAAGAGGATGACCTCTTAAGCAGATCAGAGACTTCATTATGCATAACAGTTCATCGTCCAATTTCCTATGACAGAGGCTGACACGCTTTTTCAAAAAGCATTCTGAAGTTTTTCAAATATTTAAGTAGTCTTTTAGCATAATAGGTTTCATTATAGGTTTTTTAGACTTTATAGGGTGAAAGAAACACACAGATTAAAGTCCAAGTCACTACTACTTAAGTGCTACTTAGTGCTACCGAGCCTGTATTAGGAATAGTGTGGGCAGTGATTGTCCAGCTGTACTCAGCACTGGTGAGGCCGCACCTTGAATACCATGTTTAGTTTTTGGCCCCTCAATACAGTAAAGATGTTGAGGTGCTGGAGTGTGTCCAGAGAAGGGCAAAGAGGCTGGTGAGGGGTCTGGAGCACAAGTCTTATGGGAAGTGGCTGAGAAAACTGGGTTTGTGCGTGGAGAAAAGGAGGCTGAGGGGAGACCTTACTGCTCCCTACAACTACCCAAAAGGAGGTTGTAGCGAGGTGGCGGTTGGTCTCTTCTCTCAAGTAACAAGTCATAGGACAAGAGGAAACAACCTCAAGTTGCCCCAGGGCAGGTCTAGTGTGGATATTAGGAAAAATTTCTTCACCAAAAGGGTTGTCAAGCACTGGAACAGGCTGCCTGAGGAATCGGTGGAATCGCCATCCCTGGAGGTATTTAAAAGACAGGCAGATGTGGTGCTGAGGGACATGATTCAGTGGTGGCTTTGGCAGTCTTACGTTAGTGGTTGGACTCAATCTTGAAGCTCCCTTCCAACCTAGACAATTCTATGATTCTAATCTATGATTTTAGTTCACATACAACTTATTGCACCCTCTCTTCATGAGATTGTCAAGTACACCTTAGTTTATGGGGTCGATGGGAAGTTGCCCGAGTACAATGGGCTGCCTTTATTTCAAATAAATAGGCATTTCAGCATAATTTATGCTGAAATGTTAAATACCATGAGTGTAGTTGACTTCAAGTGGAATTTACCTTTTCTAACTTGAGATTTCTATCTATACTTAAGACCTCTACCTGTGAGCTAGTAGTTCATGTTGTTTTGTAATGAGCAGGGGGAGGTAGGAATAAGTAAAAGTCTGTATCTTTTCCCCGTTGACTACACAGGGAATCTAAAGAAAAGGGGGAGGAAAAAACCCAAAGCTAATTGCCTGCTGCTACTGCAGGCCTGGAATAAGATAAACTGAATCCCATCCTTTTAGTCCTTTGGTTTACAAAACAAAGTAAAATTATTCTAAGCTTAAATGTTGTTATTGCACATGAATGTGGGTAGTGATACAGAGAACAATACAGAAGTCATAAACTAATATCTGTGTAGCTTAATGTATTTTGCCTAAATTTTAATATATGGATAGAGCAACTTTCCATTACAGTGGAATATCTTTCCATGACAATAAATATTGATCTAATAATACATTTGGAATATTAATATAACATGTGTACAGGATATGTTCCAAACTTATGTGTGCTAGAAGACAAATATGAAAATCAATAACAAATTTTGTTCTAATTAAAGTGCAGAATATTTCTTCCAATAGCCACCACTTGAAATCCACTTCAATAAGGAAATTAGCTGCTATCTATATTGCTTTTACATTTTCCTAAGCGGTTAGCTTTGCTTTTTTTAAAAAGGTAAATATCGGTACGATAAGATGTAGTCATAAAAGGATCAGTGTGTTTTTTGTTGCTGAATGCAGCATATGGCAGCGCATCTACCAAGCCACATTTCTAACTAATATGTATCAAGAGTGAGGAAGGAATGGGCAGACTTTACAGAGCAATCTTCCTTGCTCAGAGGTAGCAGTCTTCACTTCATCAGAGGTAGATTTAGTCTTTTGGTTAGTATTAGTTTAATGTGAATTTATTCCTTGAAGTTTGTCATGCTTGCAGAATGAATCATCTACTAATTTCCTATTATTTTATTCTGCCTTGCAAGTCTTGTTCTGTTTTACTGTTTTCCAACATGCTTAGTGTGACTTTAAAAATTGAATAACATCCCTTAACAAAGCTTTTTGTTCAATTAGCATAATAATAGACAGTTAACTTTACACTGGCTACGTTGTGTTTTTCATGCTCACCCAGGGAATGCAGGCTTTGAGAACTTCCTTGCATGATGCTAGCCCCAGTGCAGAAAAAAATTGAAACACATGCCTAAAGAGTATTTCTGCTGAGGTCAGATCTCCTGCATAGTCAAAATTAAGTGTATGCTTACAATCCTTACTAGAAAAGGTCATAATCATCAATAAGTAACACTTTGGATTTGTGTAGTTGACTGGTTTTGAAAGATTGTGCCCAGTTAAGTCATTCAGATGGCAGATTAAATAGTTTGAATAGAGAGTAAGAAAGATACCGATATAAAGGAATTGAGATGTATTGGGGCATTACTGCACTTCAGTTTGAGAAGACATGGTGGCTTAGAAGTCTTACAGGCTGCTTATCTGGATACACTGGGGATTGTCTTGCTGCGGTGTTGTCTGACACTGTCACTACTGTTACTGCTAATATGCTATATTAGAATAAATTCAAGTACAGATATGGCTCACTGCATTCATAATATCAGTGTAAACAGTACCACATGTGACGACATCTGTCCAAAATACAGAAAACCTCCTTCTTTGATCTTTTTCAGAGGGACTAGTAAGGGTGCTTTCACATGTTATTGTATTAGTGCCATTAATTTTTCACTACTTGTTAGAAGCTGGTTTTTTTTAAAAATGGTTTGTGAGCTCTAAAACGATAGTTCAGAAAACATTGTGTCATATTCAAAACCCTTAACCTGGGGGATCTTGCTTTTTACATGCAAAGGATTATTTTTTTTAATACTCAAAACTTGATTTCTTAATTTTGCAAAAGCACTGAATAATCTGAAGGATGAGCCAGTTCTTCAGGAACAAAAAAACTCCATTAACTTTTCTGATTGAAAATATCTAACACATTTTTACAAAATGCTTTTGATAAATTATTCATATATCAATTTCAAATTCAATACAGGTTTTTTTTCCACATTGTGCTTGCTATCTGTACAAAAGCTGCGGTGATCATGGTGATTTTTAGTATGTAATCTGTGTTTCTGTTAATGGCAATGGTGATCTTACTGTACCTGCTTGAAATGTGCACTGCTGGGAAAGATAATTCGTAAGATGATCTTTGATTATAAATGTTATAATAAGCTTTTTAAGTTAAGTACCTGCTTGACTTTTATTTTCCTTTTTGATGACTATTCTCACCCCTGAATTGTTTATGGATCATTATCTTTTACTTGTTAATATTACATACAGAACAATGAATTAAAAATAAAGGACATAACTAAAGTTTTCTACATAAAATTGAATTGCTATAGATGACAATATAAAGATAAAAACATAGAAATCATTAAAGTACAGTCATATAACTCTACATTTCATAAATTACTTTTCCTTCAAATACATATCTTAACATCTCTAAGCTTTTCAAAGCTTAAGGTTAAGACCATTTGTGCAAATCAAATTGCACAAATCTAATTTGTGCAATTCTGCATTTAGTTTTCTTTTCATGTAACTCAACTCCTCAGGACAATTGCTAAATAAATATCTATATAATATTTTTTGTCCGTACTGTTTAACATGTATTGCTTTCCCTTTTTCAATCCGTTTATGAAAACAGAATCATAGAATAGTTTGGGCTGAAGGGACCTTTGAAGGTCATCTAGTCCAACCCCCCCAAAAAACACTTGTATTTTGCCATCTTGGTTATCACAGTATCTAAGTGCTTAGTTACAATATTTCTGTCTTTTTCCAGTCAAGTGCAGAAGCATTACGGTTGTCTCAGCTTCTAATTTCTGCATGTAAGCAAAGCAGGAGTCCTAAAAATGACAGTGCTTTATGTAGAGTTTTTTAGAACACTCTAGGTGTTATATAATTTTAAAAAAACATGTTTTAATGTATACAAATCAACAGAGACTTGCATAAAAGGGCTCTTACCTTAATTCAGAGACTTCCTTTGCTATTACTCCCTCTCTTTGCAAACTTAGCATTATGTTGGTACTTACGCATAATTTTCTACAGGTGTATAGGTTGTATTTTAAGAGGTAAGTGAAAGACTATCACTGCCATTCGCTGTAACAAAATTGACTCTCTCTCATGTCGGATGGATTCTGTATAGACCTCTCTTGAGCAAACGGAAAAGGTAATGGTGCTTCAATTAAAATTGTCATTGTGGTGGGAACAGGACGTCAGCATTGACATGTATTTCACAGAAGTGTAATGTTCAGCTTTGAGTCTGAACTATAAGGGATGAAGATTTTATGAAACACCCACGTGTTTCATGATTTTAATGGTTTGAAATACTTTTGCTGAGAAACAAAATAAACACCCAGCCACCCGAATGTAGCTGTCAAGCATAGAAAAGTTTAACTCAAGCATTTAAAAGCTACATAGGTATCAGTAAATTAAAACAGGCTTTCAATGAGATTGGCAGCGCCCATAAAATATACAGTGTCTAACATTAGTCAAATCCATCTTTGTGATCACTTCTATTGCAAAAAAAAATCTTTATAAAAAAAAGGTTAGTTCAGAAATACTCTGAAAATATTTCTTGCTTTGTTAATGTGTCACATTGAGTAATTTAAACTGTTACATAAAACCTCTTCTATTTCAGAAGCATCCTTGCTGTGGAGAAAATGAAATTGCTCTGCATGTAGTGGTGTGTTAGATCAAACCTTTGATCGTATTGATGGTCAGACATGCTGGAACATTTTCAAACACTGCTTAAAGATAATTTGTATGTAGTTATATATACTCCAATATTTTTATAATTGGTGCCAACAATAAGAAGCTTTATAAACCTCTGGTAAACTCTGTGCAAGTATCACATGAGTTGCAGATGTGTGGGCTTTTGTTTTGGTTTGTTTAGGTTTTTTAAGTAGACCCTCATTTAGTGTACGTGACAGCTTCTGTTATCTGGGAAAGAAATCAGTGATTAAACTTTTTAGAAAATTAAGGTTTAGGTTTCATCAGGTGGCTACGAGGAAATAAGTTGTACAGTTTTAATGAATCTCTTAAAACTGTATCAAAGTAAAATTGGTCATTAAATTACTATACACTTGTGACTATATAACTGTAGATGCACACTTATGACCATTTTGTCCTTGCAAAAGTCAGTCTCTTCTGACATCTTAATTTTCCATTTCTGTCCCTGTGTCTCTCCATCCTTCTCTCTTTTTCTCTTCAGGTCATTGGTCAGAATTAGATTTGAGCGAGTGAGTGTGGTCTAGCTGATAAGTCCCATTGTTGCATTTTATATGCTGGAGGTTGTGGTGTAGCTAGAGTCAAAGTCAGAGTGGTCACTACCTCTTTCTTTTCTCATTCACCTCTGCATAGCCTAAAGAGCTGGGCTGGTGCAATACTCAGTTTTGGAGTAACTACACATGGTAAATCTTTTGTGAAACATACTACATGTGTATTTTTTACACGCTTGGGAGTAAAAAAGCCTGGCTAACAAAGGTTCCCTGTAGGGTTCTGTGCCCTGGTCAGAAATCAGTCATTTATATATACACAGGAGTAAGATGCAGTAGTTGTGAAATGGTTTTGTTAGGAAGGGGCATCTGGTTGATACATACAGTTCATGTGAGTGGGGCAATGAACTTCATCTTTAACTGATGGTAAACCATAAATCTTCAAAATTATGAAATGCTGAAATTGTGATAGGTGTTACTTGATAGAAATGCCTATAGAGATGG
The DNA here is from genome assembly GCF_000708025.1 of Charadrius vociferus. Lineage (NCBI taxonomy): Eukaryota > Metazoa > Chordata > Aves > Charadriiformes > Charadriidae > Charadrius > Charadrius vociferus. Next base: position 1,808,398 of record NW_009648526.1, on the reverse strand, counting down.
TTTAGTGAACTTGTGTTAGACATTGGATAGTAAAATCAACCTTTTTATAAAATTGCTGTAATTTGTGTGAATGAAAATATTCAAGGCTTTTGGAGAGATGTGAGTTTTTCAGGAAGAGATGGTATGTGACCAATTGCTTCATTAATTTTTGTGGGTTTTTTCCAAGACACTCTGAAGTTCAAGTAAAATTTCTCATTTCAGTCTAACCCTGTGCTTTAAAAAAAAGTCCTGTCATTCAGTCAGCCTTGTACGTGTGCTCAAATTCTACACATACTGAATTCACACCCACAAAATATCTCTGCTTTCCTTCATTTTAGAATTGCACAATAGTGGTAAGCAATGTGTTTAAATAATAGATTTATCTTAAGTCAGGTATGCTTGTGAATGCACCCAGAATGTGGGCCCTAAAGTCTGTTTGGTTATACAAGAAAAACCCCACTTTTGTACCTACTCTTTCTAATATTAGGACAAATAGGTCTCATTTGATATTCCTAACAGTGATCTGTCAAACAGTTCGGCTAGCCTCTCTTCCATCCACCTCTCCACCTTTGTGATACATACATTACCTTTATGGATGTGGATGCTCTTCTGTCCATCTGTGCACGTGTAGGACTTAAAAGCGGTACCTTTCAGCTTGTTAGAGCGGCCTGCTATTAAGAAATCCCTGATCCTAGCAATCGGAGACCTCTGTGTGTGAACTTATGTCTTGCTTACATATATAAGTGCTTTTGCCTATATGTATTGATTTGGAATACTTTACAGGAAGTTAGTGTGAATCTTGCCATCTTTCAATCTGTAATTAAGTTGCTGTTTAGTTATTTTGTTAAATCACTTTGTAAACCTTTAAATTGGTTAATGATGTGCTGCTAAAATTCAACCTCTTGATCCACCTCAAATCACTAATAAAGTTTGAACCGTGTCAAATACTTAATGATGAAGAATAGCCCTTACAAAACTATGGCTCAAATATTGAGTACCCTGTTGCATTACTAGGAGGAGTTAATTGAAGACTGTGAAAGGCTTGTATCTCCCCTGAAGGGAGCTTTTCATATTTGGAAAAAGGCTCTAGCGATTTAGCTCTTCTGTTCTTAGGTCATGGTCTGACCTTCAACATTAATAGTCGGGGCAGACACCACGTGGGTTAAGATCTTGATTTCTCTCCCCCCTCCACCTTCATGCTGAAGAGGTATCCTTAGAGAAAGGGAGAACCTGCAGGGAGGGAGTTAACCCAGCTGTGCGCTATTGAACTGAGAAAAAGGTAACTTCTTGGGCCAAGAGTTGTTGTAATATTAAGCACTTAACGTTAACCAATTTCTAGTTTAGACAACCTTTGTCTAAGAAAGCAGCTCTGTGAAGAAATTCAAAGTATGTTAAATGGTAAGATACACGATGCAAATGATAACATGCAGTAAGATGGAAGGTTGCCATTTTACTGCAGTTTCTCTGCACATCTTATGCTGTCACTTGAATCCCTTTTTAAAAGACATAAAGCATGAGGAAACATTGGTTAATGTATTTTGAAAATGTGAATGATTCAAAATAAGTCATAAGCATAAATATATTTTGTAGTAGTTTAGTGTTTTTGGGTTTTTTTGGTTTGTTTCTTTTAATTTGTCAGTCAAGTTAAAACTTTACAAATTTTTTACCTTTTATTTGGCATTTTATATTTTATATATGTAAGCTTCAGGTCAGTCTGTAGCTTGTACTTGAATATTTCATGGTTATCTAAATTTGAGTCCTTCTTCAGTAACCACTTATTGATGTAGAGTAAAAGGTAGTGGAGCTTGGAAAAGTCTCTCAGGAAAAAAAAAAAGCAATGTCATCTTTTGTTCAATTGGCAGAAGCTGAGGACACACTCTATGCTGAGAATAGTCTGGTATTTTTATATTCATATGTATACATACACATGCCTACTTTTATGTACTTCATGTCTAATAGGTGGAACGTGTGCAATTTATCTGTGTGTTTAAAAGGATGCATTTCTTATAGTTGATCTTTGTTCTTATTTTATTATTAATAATGAAGTAAAATTATATATATTTAAAAAAAACCCAGCCCAACAGTGGAAATGAGAACTGATTGACACGGTCAGTGCAGTCAGACAGAAGAGTTCATGCCAGGGAGGGTTTGCATTGCAGACGTTAAGGCATGGATTCTTATCCTTATGCCATATTTCCGTTGGTAATAAAGAAATAGGCAGAAACTGCTCGCATCTTTTCCAAGCTCAGAGCTGGCCACTTCTTCTGTTCAGCCCAGTTGAGCACATTTACTGTATCTCAGAAATTCCTGTTACAGAATTATTGTCCTTTGCTGTTTAGAATAGCTCAAATGGAGTCAGGAAGAGAACAGGGGACTTTTAATGTCCCTTCTGGGGTGTTGTCTACAGCAGAAATCCTGAAATGAGGACTGGCTGCATTGGAGAACTGCTCTTTTTACCTACATACGTAAACCTGCATTATGAATGATATTCCAGTAGTTTTCTTTGTATTGTTCTTCATTGCTTTCTTAAGCTGAAGCATATTCTCTCAATAGTTTGCTAATGCTATTCTGAAAATGTGTATTCTGAAGAATGTCAGTAACGTACAGCAGTTGGACTACATGACAGAAGTCTTCCAAATGCAAAAATCATTATGGACTGTCTGCCAAGAGACTCCACATGCTTCTGTAAACAGTGCTGTAGTCACAGGGCATCTCCATTGTTAATCTATTCCTATATATAAAATATCCTTTTAAATAGTATTAGATTTTAATAGGCTGAGTTTTGTTTCATCTATCCTGTTTCTATTTGTTAGATTGCATTTACTTTTGTCCTGATACTGCTTGGAAACATATATGCTTGTTAACACAATGGTGGTTCTATCCGGTTTGGGCCATTTGATATCAGAGTGGTAGCACTAGCAGTTAGGAAAAATTTTTCAAGCTTGACCACTGTCTTGGAGCAGGATCGTAGACTTGTAAAATTCAAGCATCTTCCAGTGAGGAACGTAAAACTTCTCTTTGCCTGACTCTACCAGGGTAGAGGAAAGTGGGTGGGAGTTCCTTTTCGGATGAAATATGTAGTTACAGAAAGGAAGATCTTGACAGAAAATAAAACAGCTAACGTTACACATGATACTTGTTCTGAAAGATGAGGTTTTTGGTTTGGCTACTACTAAAGAAAAGGATTTGTTCTTGACCACGTGTTCTTTTTAAATAAATGGTATTCTGAACCCGTTTTTCATTCACAGATCACTGTTGTGCTGTAAGATTCAGCTGAGTTACTAGGTCACCGCAGCACCGCAATATTGAGGATTTTTCAATACTTTAGCTGTGACAGCAAACAGAAAGCACTGGAGCCTGATGATATGACAGGTCACGTGATGTCAGTGAATACCTCGTCTTGAGGCAGGATAATATGCGTGACCTCCCCAGTAAAAATACATCATTCAGTAGGAGCAGAACCTGGAGAACTGCGTGGATGGTGCTAACGCCAAGAGACACAATTTGTAGTACTTGGTCCAGAAGAAGAATAAGATGTTGTAACAGTCTCTAACCAGTCACATCTGGTGGTCCAAAGCTGCCCAGGAGAGTGAAATCCTCCACTCTTGTCTGTTCCTGAGACTTGGTTGCCATGGTCACAGCTTTAGAGAGATAAAGACTTTATTTTCCTGTATTTTGTATGTATAGTAGGGGGTTATAGCAGTGGTGTTGCTGCTACATAGAAAACCCTACCTTTTCCCTTTCATCCATTGTTATTTTATGCTCCCCTATCAAAAGTTTTTGGGCTCATTTGTGTTTAAAATACTTCAGGTTTGAGAGTTGTCTTTATTTCTGTCCTCTTTCCTGTATTCCCATGTGCAGGCTCTGTCTTTTCTTACTCTGTTTATTTTTATTTTCCTTTAAAATCAGAGACAATGTGTTCCTAACAAATAACTGTTTCTGGAACAATAACCACCCTGCCCCAGTATTCTTTTGACTGTTTGCACTGATTGGAATGCCTTTGTCACATACACAGGTTTCTCCATCCTTCCCCCCCCCCCCGCCTCATTTGTTTCTCTTAAAGATGTATTCAGGAATCGCAGAATACAGATACCTTCGTTTAGTTTGTCTCTGCCACCTACTCACTCTGCAAATGATTATTTTGGGCTCTTCACAAGTGTAAAGTACACTGGATAAAATAAATACTTTGTAATACTTTCATGGTCACCTGCTCCCTTCCATCACGCTCATTTTCCTATGCAGTTAGTGTCCTTTTATTGACGCTCCAGGTACACACACAAATCTGTACATATGCATGCATACGAGATCCATGATCAAGAAGTATATGCAAACCAGCTTGTTTTGAAGAAAGGCACCGTCTTCTAGAAGGTACTGCTTGTAAGAAATTTGAGATAGCCGTTATGAATGATATATGGATAGATGATTTAAAGTGGGAACTCTTAGTTTTTGAAATTGATTTTATGATATCATAGTCTTCTGTTATGATATCATAGTCTTCTGTCAGTAAGAAACTAAGCTGGTTGTCTAGGGTGTTGTTTTCTATTCAATGTTCCTGTCTATAAATGTGCTTTTAAAAAAAATAAAATAATTTCTAACTCCTCTATGGGAGAGGGCAAGTCATATTTCTTAGCTAGTATGAACCCAGAAGGGATTTTTTTCAGTTAAGTTAATTTTGTCTTCTCCAAACTACGCATACAAAATAGTATACTTCCTATGGCATGATCCTGACACACTTAGAAAAGGGTTTGGTAGGTAGCAGAAGCGTTCAGTAACCCAGCAACCTGTTCAATTGTTTCTCAGTTTGCATCCGTAAGTCTATAATACATAGAAGCACATCTGTCACAGTTGAAAATAAAATATATACTTTATATATTTTGCATACACATCTATATCAATTTTATTTCATGTACATCATGACTACCTGATTATTCCATTCGGGCCATGATCTTGAAAGGTGAAATGCTGATGCTCCCATCTTCTGTAACTTTTACCCCTTCTGGTCGGTTTCTTTTTCTTTCAACTGAAACTTTTTTCTTCAATCAGAAGTTGAAAACTTGCCTTGGAAGCTGTTGCCAGGGAAGAAGCTCTGATGTATGGAAACTTACACAAGTCGTAAATATATTTTCATTTTTACTCCTGAATGTATATGCATCTATAGGAGGATAAAAAGTCAGGCAACTCACCTTGATTTTTGTTGGAAGCATGGTTTTATCCTCTTTTGCTGCTGTAGTATGACAGCCTTAATTAAATGCTTGTATTCTATTATCTATCCAGAAGATTCTTCTGCAAATAGTCCTGCTCTGAGGGATGACTGATGGTGAGGCACTCTCAGATGCATCTACAGCTTACAAGACCTGTTTTGAATTTTTGAAGTTCTGTCTAATGCTGAGGAGTATGTATAATCAGGTCTTTGAAATTTAATACCGTGCCCCCAAAATTCTTGGGTTTATTAAAAATTTATTGTAATCTCTGCCTTAGTTCCCTACCCATAAAAATAACATGATACCCTGTAATTTCACAAGTATGTCATGGTAATAGTCTTCCTGAAGCACTTGAATAGTCTAGCAGTGAACTGCACTGATAAAAGGGGTACAGAAAACAAGGACAGATGTGTGTTTGTATACATACAAATCTTCCCTGCAGAGCGGACTTGCTGCAGAAGGTAGTAGAGAAAGCTTAGTCCTTCACAATCAACAAGAAGGGAGAACAATTACTTCCTTGGTGAATTTTGCTCATCTTTTGCTCTGAATGATGCAGGGAGTTCTGTGGGGAAACAGGACATGCTTATAGCTTGAAAGACTGCATTGTATATATAAAGAGGCCAAAATAATACTAGCTAAGGGACTGTATTATTTTCAAACTTCTTAACTTTACAAACACTATGATACTTTTAAGAATGTGTGTTTACTTGCATGTCTAGTATGAGTTGTACAATCCTTCCTTGTAGGCATCTATTACTGTAGTTTTTGTTCCTGAAATACTGAAACGATGCAACATTGGAGCTTTGTAGCCAGTATTGTTTTGAAGTGTTTATAGACAGTCTGACTGTAAAGATCTTTGGGCAATCTGCTTTCCTTCCAGTAAATATTTAGTTCTGTAACGATCCCTGACACCGGCTGAAAATCCTGGGGAGGAATGAAGAAGATGACATATTAAAAACAACTGGGCCTGATCCTTATTTTTTCACCGCAATATTATAGTAATCCATGGTATTCAGTTCATTTTGTAGGGGACAAAGAATCAGTTGCGTTACTTCCTTCTGCTCTGAATTTAAAGACTCTTGGCCATGTAAGCAACAGAGGTGATACTACAGTGAACAGAAATGGATGAGTTTCAGAGAAATAATTTCAGATAAAGAGATTTTATACACACTTGCACACAAACACTTATCGTATGAGATCCCTCAATCCCAGTCCAATATTTTTAGCAGGTGTTACTGATAGAACTTCAATGTTACACATTGTTTCTGGTATCAGTGAAGGGAAAATTCATGTTGTATTACTTGAGGCTACAAAGAATTCAAACTTAAGGGAAAAAACATTTAAAGTTACGGCAGATATTTAATGCTTTTAAAATCCTTCACATGTCTTTTATCTCTGATATTTATGGGGAACATACCATTTCAGCAATTTCTTACGAGTTCAGTTCCTCTGGGAAATGTGTAGTATCTAATAGGAGCTCATTTCAAATACGTTTAAGCTCAGTTTAAATATCTTTAATGTTAGTTACCCATTAAGTACTATTATTAAAATTATTACTAAATAAAATTATTACTAAAATAATATAACTAGGTATAACAGTTACAGGAATCAGGTTGCCTAGACCCGCACAAGTAATGAAATAGTCTCTGAAACATTGTATTCGTGTTCATGACTACTAAGCTATGTGTAGTATATTCAGGTGTTTAAAAAGTGTCAGAGATAAAGATGGTTTTTCGGAATGGAAGGAAAAAAATGAGCTTTCTCTTGCTATTTGTAATCTAGAACACTAGAGGACAGCACTAAAATATTACATAAATGTGTTATTGTTTACACTGCTACTAATGATACAGATACTGTGAGGGCTTTGTGAGAAGAAAACAAATGACACTGTTTTGAATGGTTAGGACAAGTGGTATTCTTCTGAAGTTCCTTTGCTCCTTTTGAAAATGCATCTGACTTCACACATTATATAAAATATCTTAGAATCAGACCCCCAAAACCTCAAGATATTTGTTGCAGTGATAGCTTTAGAAATTAAGCTTTTTTTTTTTTTTTAACATAGCAGTGCTGTAGATCAGACTCTTATGTAAGGTTACATTTGCAATTGAAACATTTGTAAATGTTTCATGATTTGTCTGTTCCCATGAAATGTACTATTTTAATACTGTGATGCATATGCTGAAATATGAAATAGTGTAGTTCCTTGAAAAAATTATAGCTTCTGTTGCATTTCTTTAGGTACGCTGGAACGACACGAAACAGGTGAAACAGCAAAAGCAATTCTTACTTCCATTGAAGATTCAGAATACTTAGTGGCAGATGCTCTACTTCCTGTATCCCAAGAGTCAGAAAGAAAGAAAAATGTTGGATGCAAACCCTCTAGCTCTTATAAGCATGGCATGGTCTCTCACAATCTTGCTCATACAGAAAAATCTTCAGATAAGGTAAGAATGAAGAGTGGAGCGTTTCTCAAGAGTGATGAGTTGTGATCCAAATTCTTTACCCTTTCACCTTCACTGATGTGTAGCCCTGTATAAGTGGCGTGGAGGCTTGGTTTTACGTTCCAACTGGCTCAGTTTTTATGCCTTCAGCCCCACTTCATAGAACAAGTTGGGGAGATGGGGGGGGGTGGGGTGGGGGGGGTGGTGCCTTATGCAAGGTCACCAGTAGATGATAGCAGAAGGGTTTTCTCAGACACTTAGTGCCCATAGATAGACCCTGTTTCCTCATGCCTCTGGCTTATGACTGCAACTATTAGCAGTATCCTCAGTACCAGTTCGGATGCATATGCCTCGAGAGAAAGCACATCATGGTACAATGCTACTGGCCTTTCCATTATTGCTTTTCTATGAAACTGCAGATTCCTGTTGTCATTCGATGCTAGTTTTTATTGGGTGTTTGTTTTCTGTTAACATCATCACAGAAAAGAGTGTAAGTGCCTTACGTTTATATTAGCATGATTAAATTTGGTTGTCTTATTGGTTAAAAAGAAGATGGCGATGTTCCTTGTGAGACATTGGGCTGTAAAGAGGTATGACAGTTTTCAGGAGAGTTTTGGCCCGGCACTGTACTTAGCTCTGTGTAACAATTTTTTTTACAGAAGTTGTTAACCCAAATAATTGTGACTGATGGAAAAGATGGGCTCTTTCTTTTTCTTTTGAAAAAATAATACAAGTAAATACCACACTGAAACGAATGGTAATGTACGGTTGAAACTGAGAAAATGAGTACAGAGACACCATATAATGAGAAGTAAGGTTGAAAATGCAGTAGTCAGTCTATTTGCTTGTGGCCTAGATATAGATATGTTTTTATTAGTTATTTGTAGATAGTTAAAAAGCTTGTACCTGCTAAATGTAAAATCAATTATTAAAACTGTCTCAAACTTGATAAAATCTCAAATGTAATGCAGTAGGTATTATCTTATTCAGGTTGGAAGATAATGGTGCATACATTTTTCTGAAAACCTTGTTTGTGCATCAGGAATGAATATATTCACCAAGCTCTTGATATGAGCATATCTTAAGAATAGGGCCTCAGTGTCGTTTGTTCACGTTTACCACTTTCTAATTAATGGGTTTGGGGAATTCCATTCTCTGCAATAAACCAAGGAAGTCATGTCTGCTATTCCTCAATCCTGAATATAGATAAAAAATATCTGCCCACAAGGATGGGAAGATGAAAAAGTCTTTCCCTCAATTTACGCGTGGAATCAGCCTTCAGAATGGTCTCTGGCCTTTTTCTGGCTTTATTATTTATGGTAAATGAAATATTGGCTATTCCAAAATTCTGTCTGATAAAGTACAGCCTAATCCAAGTCCTCATTCTTGAATTTTCTTTTCAGGTCTTTTTCTTTATTATGCCTAGAAATTTACATATAACTTTGAGTTTGTAATGATTTTTGTTTAACTCTTAATATTTATCTTTGACCTCTTATTAACCTTAGTCTGATTTCTCAAGTTCTTTTTTATCCCATTTTCTGAAAAGTCTTATTAGAGCATAATCCTGCTGAGCATGTTGTGGGGCAGATGGTGCACTAGTTGGCCATTGACACAGAATCTGATCTCACTGTTAGTTTATTAAAAGGAACAGTTTCTTCTTGCCTTTTTAAAGAAGACCAACAGAAAAAGTTATAGTAGTTTTGGTTATACCTATTACATTGAAAATTGCATTGATTTAACAGAGTGGCTGGAAAGAAAATGTGCTGTTCATGCAATATGGGAAAATGGGTTTGGTAAATTTTAAAGTGTGGAGTTTAATGTGCTTTAGGGATTATCATAATCTTAAATTGGAAGTAATATCACAATAGGTGGCAGTGGAGTTGTGATAATAATTTATTACACTTGATCAGACATCCATCTCGGCTTCACTGATTTCTCAATAAAATATTCCATTTTCTTGCGTAAACTTTGTTTGTTAATTATCTTGTCCCAATGAAAACTTTTTGAGAGAATATTGTTAGTCTCTTAGACTTTCCTATGACTGTCAAAATATCTCTTCCATTTTACCTTCTTTTTGTTATCATATTGTTATTTTAGTCCAACTTCCTAACAAATGAAGTTCTGTAGTTGGGAAATCACTTTTCATTCATCAAAAATCTGTCATGCATTATGTCCAGTGCTTTTTCCCACCTCCATCCCAATTAGAGCAGGTTCTGTAGATTGGTGTGGGAGATGCTGGAGGCTAAATGTATAGGGTGTAGCTGAACCTGGGAAGAATATAACAACAGAGGTTCCCTTAATGCTATTCCAGTAGCCCACTGCGGGCTACACAAAAGGAGTGTGGAGCTCTGTGGCTTTTTTTAACACTTTTTTGTTATTACTGAAATGAAGGCTTGTTCTGAAGTCCACTGTTTTTCTTAGTTCTTATACAGGAAACTTTTTTTTTTTAAAGGTTTTTCAAGAAGTGCTCTGTTGATTCTTTCGGGTTGTTGTGTTTTAGCATCTTGAAGTAGTCTCCTGAAGTTCAGATCCTATGAAATTAGTGGGGGTTCTGTGGGTATTAGAGAGTTCAATGTTTCATACCATATTAATAAGCATATAATGACCACACAGATGAAACTATCATGAAACTTTAAGATTATCAAAAGATTTTAGTATGCATATATACAATGAGCATTTTATCAATTTGCTTCTTTGGAAAATTGTGTATTAGAAATTGAACAACACATTAAATTGTTAATAACATTTCTATCTTAAAAAAAAACACCAAATGCAAAACCAAACAGTGTGGTCAATTTTAGTCTCTTTTTTAAGAATTCAACTTTAGAAGATTTATGTAACAGAAAAAATGAGGAGTAGCTATTCAGTCCTGTTGGTATTACACTTGTGAGTGATTCATATTTTGTACAATGAGGTGATCCACGTGAAGATCGCAAGTGAGAGTCAGCATTTTTCCTTAATATTTACTATTACATTGTTTTATCATTAATATTATATTTAAGGCAAAATAACATTTGTAAAGTAATGGTCTCTCTTTATCCTAAGAAGAAGGAAGAAAGATATCCTCACATAGCAGTCCAGCTTCAAAGGCTTTCTTTCAAAACATTTGTCATCATGTAAATCACAGATACAAAAGCAGAATGCTTTGATTTCATGGTGTTTTGACCATTTTAATTCTTTTATTGTGCTCCACGTGCCAGTGGGAGTACCAGTAACAGATGAGTGTGACAAATGCAGTTAACACAAGATCCATATTAATGTTGTCAAATCCCTTTGATATATTTAAACAGATTTTAATTATTTTCAATGTCAAAAGACCCAAAATATATAGCTTAATAGTTCCTCAAGAAAGCTTTACTTAATATGTGAATGTAAAACCTCTCATAAAAATGAAACTTTTATATTGGCCTTAGTCATTGACATAGGGTATTCATCAAGTCAGCAATTTGTGTGGCAAAGTGCCATTTGAATAGTGTATTGTTAGAATACTTATGGTCCACTTGACAAGGGCTCTTGCTGTAAATAGTGCAATTTGACTCCAGCTGTTAAAGAGTGGCTTTGACAGCAGCCAAATAGAATGGAGATGCTTTACTGCACCGCAGAAAAATCAATATTGGGTTCTTGTTCATAGTAACCTGTTTTTTCTTTTTTTTGCAGATTTATACAAGACTATCTAGAGTTTATTTGTGCAAGTTTAAATATTATTTTTTAAGTGGGTCTGTTTTATTTTCACATTAATGTTGGTGATGAATGATGCTTGTGTTTAGTTAAAAAAAAGACAGTACTTTGGATATACATAAACAATGTGGTAATCAGGTATTATTTCAGCTCTCAGCTTATGTGGATGGATATTAGGATGTGGGTGCATAAGTTATGTAACTAATGACAAAAAAAGGTCTCTTCTTTCTCTCTGTATTTTTTTCCTTTTTGTAGTGCTACTGTAGAATCCCTGTCAATTTTCTAAGCATAGGGTTTTTTTAAAGCAGATTTCTTTGTTGTTCTCCCTGTAACAACCCCCACAGATGTTGACAATCTGTAGTGCCATTGTAGATTTTCCTGAAGCATAGTCTTGCTGGTGCTGAACAGTTTTCCAGCAGTATTCAGTGACGCAAGGTTGCTATGATACCTGGCCAGTAGCAATAGGTATTGAATCACTGGTCTTAATTACAATAGACTACACACTAGATTGTGTGCTTATGGTGTTTATATGGAACTCGCTCTCATTATACCTTTAAGTCATACTTATATTTGAAAATTGGAACTGTGTGAAAAGCTGGTTTAAAAAAAAAAAATTAAAGTGCTTCAGTGCGTCATATGAAGATTTCATTGATGCACATAAAAAGCTGGATATGTCTAGGAATTGTTTTCCTGGTGTTCCAGAAACCTTTCCTATTTGAAAGTTTCCTAGCTTTTCAGCTTAAATAATTTGGATATAAATCTGTGTTTATCATGCGCTGATACCTCGAGTGATTTCAATAATGTAATTAGTGCTTCTTCTGGTTATAAATGTTGGACGAAGAGCAACTTCTAGAATCTGTACAATAATTGCTAAACCTTGGACTGCTGAATTATACTGCTGAACAGCTAGACCAGAAAAGGGAAAATTCTGCTGTGTATATAAGACAAATAAGACATGGCAGGGAGGAGTATGTATTTACATATGAACTTTTATAGGAATGTTCGGTATACTTATTGCTTGATATGTTAACTTGACAATTAATGATAGAAATTGCTTATTCTTACTGTTCTTTGAGCATTAATGTATGGTGCAGAAAGCAGAGTCAAAATCTCTAAATAAGGGTTTACATAGGATCTGTAAAAATTCATTTTGATTTATGCAGTTATTAGAAATAATTATCACCAGAGCAGTTAAGTACCAGTTACTACAACACTTGTAAATGCATTTTAAACATTTTAAATTGACATGCCTTTAGAACATGACATGTTCTAAAGCACTTATTATTCACTTATCTAACAGCATGTGTATTGTGCTCTAAACAAAATATGTAAACACAAGATGCTTCTGAAACAGAGGTATTTTGTTAGCAGGAAAGACAAATTTTGCCTTTTTGTAGTTGCTTAAAACGAGACATGAAAGTACAGAAATTATAAATAAAATAAATACCTACTTTGTTATGTTGCTGCACAGAATAAGTAAAAGACAAATGAAGACTGCAGGACAATAACATTTGTTTTAGTATGGTAAAGGATGCAATTTGCAAATCAAATTGTTATTAGAAGCCTGGAAAATCACTATTAGCTAAATCTTACTGATGGAGAAATTGATACAAAGAATGGAAGTAAGTTACAAGCACAAATACCAAATAATACTTACCCAATACGAAATCAGGAGTGGTACCATAAACAATGGTATGTTAGACATGGATTCCTTTTATTTCTCTCCTTTAGTAATATTTAGAGTATTATTATGAGGCATTCCAGATCTTGATCATTTGTATGAAGTGGATTAAGAACAAAGCAAAACAGAAAGTAGTAGAACACTTAAAGCTGGTAACCTTTATGTTGTTGCTGCCAGTGTAATTCTGATATTTTTTTTAACTGGGACTAGTCTTTAGAAGCTATATTTAGTGATATATTAAGTGTAATAGGAAAATGAGTGAAGAAACAAAGGTGTGTGTGTATAAATGTATTCTTTTCCCCCTGTAGCTTAGATGCAAAGCATTTCAGTATTTTATTTCCTATGAAATTTCGCAATTAAGTATTTTATCAAGGGACCAAGGTAGGAAAATAACTACGATGAAATAGTAACTTTAGAGTTATGAGATTGAATTTATACCAGTTAAAAGGCATCATGATCCTGAGAGATATTGATAGCTTGGACCACATATCAACTTTGCTGAAAGTTACTGCAGTTTTCTGAATTGGTCCACCAAATTAAGAATTTGTTGATTTCAGTGTTTTCTCCATGGATTTGCTTAAAGCAAAATAAAAGCAAAAAGATGCCATTGTGATGTTGTAGCACACTTTACACTTGCAGATGTGCATAGGAAGTAACACAGGCTGACAGAAATCTGAGAATAAGCCTTAACTATTTTATTCAACACTTTGGACACTGTTTCTATGTACTTCTACAAAGGTTTTTTTTCTGTTATAATACTGAAGGTGACTGAGTTAAAATTTCTGTTTTCCCTGCCTAGACAACTAATTGGACCCTGGACAAAAGCTAAAGAAGGTGCTACAGTGTCCTACTAGAAATAATTCTAAGGTCATTATCAATAGTCCTTGTGAAGTTTTTCACATTGAAGGACCATTTATTGAAGCTAACCTAGCTGTTGCTGTCTTCCTCTTTGTCTTCTCCCATACCTCAGCTGTCATGCTGCAATTGCCTTCTCCGTCCCTTGGAAACTGTAGCAAAGTTTGTAGGTTGGTTTTTAGAGACATATCTTTATGGATAAAAACATGCAGTTTCTATCCTGCCGAAGCATTGTTCATGATACCTCATTCTCCATTTATGATAGTTCCTTTTAGTTCTGGGTGTGGGGTCATACACAGTTTGAATTTTCCTATCCTACGTTTTACTTTTACTGCTTTCTTGTCCCTAAGATGCGATTTCTTCTGTAGATCAGCCTAATCGATTTTCCTTGTAAGTGCTCTACCTAATTCTAACAATTCTAAAATAAATTGCATCATCGTTGTTATAACCTTTATATTTTCACAATATCCAGTGATGTTCTTGAGAATTCTTCACCATCCATGCCAGTAGGCTGGTGGAATCTTTATACTTGTGATAATAACCTTTTATATTCTAAACATTAAGTTTCTAGCCTTTTATGGTTTAATTAGTGTTTTTTTAGCGAAAAAGAATATCAACAGGAATTCAGATCTGTGAGACTTTCCTAGATTTCTGCCTCATACACCCATTCAAAAAAAGAGCGGTGGCTTTTTCATAAATACATTAGTACCTTAGATGCAGTTATAGAACTTGGACTTAACACGCCAAACCTTATTCTGCAAAGGAAAGGCTTGCTATCTGCTAGATTTTCCTTCTGATAACTGAATCTCTTGTCTTACTATTTTATTTCTGCTCTTTAGCAAAGCTAAACTGTGGTTCAATTTAAAACGAAGCAACAATAGTGGTTACATTTCCATTCTCTTGACATGTTTTTCTGCATATTAATACTCAAACCTTAATTCGTTATGGTGGTCAGATTTGGTTCTTGCAATACTTATGAGAAAGGGTGAATCAGTCAACCAGATGTGCCTGAGAATGTTTGCTTGCAAATATTGTCCTCTTGGAAGCCTTTGCAGTTCTACTGCCTTCAGTAAGATTGAACAGCTCTCGGGAAAAGAACAGTATGATATTGATGGGTACAGAGACTTAGCGGCTGTCCTGATACATCCTAGAATGATACAGGAACTGAAGGTGGTCTGGCTTGCCTATTGCTGAGTTGTCAAGGATGTCGATTTCTAGGATAGACAGGATTTTAATATTTAAGAATTTAATCCCACGTTTTTTTTGTTCTTTAGTAAAAAGTCACTTGCTTAGGATTTTACCTAGTACTTTTTACATAGGTAAATTTTATGGATGGGACTCTTGTAATCCAATATAGGAAATACACTATCAGAGCAGCTCAGGGCTAACATGTTATTTCAGTTGGAGTCAGCAGCCAGCCATGGGTTGGTAACTTAATTTTTGTATACATCAATCCTTCTTAGAACAAGACAATATTCTTATGCTTTTACCCTCCTTCTGAGGTCCTGTTGGCCGTATCTCTGTGTTCAGCATTATTCTCACAGATATTTGGATGTTCATTTGTTCAGTAAATTGGTCAGTATAATAATTCTGAGATCCATGAGTCAGGAGTTTGTGTTTTGTGGATTGCTGTAGCATTGTTTGTCCAGTTGATGATCTAGGAAACATGGGAGATGTTCCATCTTATGGCTTTTCTTCCCAAGTGCTGAGTGAGGGTGAAAATGTTTTGGCTACCATGCATCGCTGAGCCTGATATATTTCTAAAGATATGGTATGGGAATTTACTTCTATATTCAATATAAGTTAATATATTAAGATATAGACAGAGTATTTGAATATTGAATATATAAATTAATAAGACTTCATTTAAAAATACCTTACCCTTTCCTTCCATCTAAACTTTTCATGGTGCAGAGACTGTCCATGTCAAAGATGGATCTTACTTTGAGATGAGTGGTCCTCCAGTTCATTTTTATATTTTTTTCTCTAATAAAAATGTTAGAAGAGACTTTGTCAAAGGTCTTGTATTTAGAATTGCCTTGCTGATAGTGTATGTCCAGACAGGTAGGGATATGAATTCTAGAGCAAAGAAAAAGTTGCCTGTTGGAAGTTGTCTATATATCATACATATTTCTTTAAATACTTTGCAGAAAAACAAAATGTAGACTTGTTCTCTGCTGTTGAAAACTAATGTGAAGAACATTCAGTATATTAGCTGTACTTACCAGTTATTCTTTGACATCATGTTATGATTTGTCTCCAGGATCACTTTTATATGTACACTTGCATTAAATCCAATGCAAAATTTAAGTTCAGTGTTTGTGACGGAGAGGCAGTGTGGACATGAAAACAAAATATGAGAAACGTTTCATTTTCATACCAGGTCTCTCAATTTGAGTAATAGATGTCTTAGCAATTCTCCCTGAACAATTAAAATTTTTTGTGCCCAGTAGATCCATCTGGCCAACAATCTGCCTGATGGTGGTCTTCCACACATGATAAAAAGGGAGGCTTATCCAGTTGCTTTATTCATCACACAGCTTGAGCTTGAAGACTCCTTGGCTTAATTACTTGCATTGTGGCACAGACTCACCAGGAGTGATGCCACAATTACTGTTCAGAGTGCTGCGAAGATAGTAACATTTTCCACTGGGATTTAAAAAAAAAAGAAATATTTTAGTGTTGGAAGGAAAGAGGTTGACTCTGCTTATGTTGCAGTTAAACGCATAGACAAACATTGGTGATGTAAACTCAAAAACTATTACATCGTTTTCTGTGTGGGAGATGGCTTTTTGGGAGGATCTGGACATCCTCAGTAGTGTGACCAGGGTTGTTGTAATGAATAATAGTAATAAAAGTAACGTCAGGCAGGTTCAAAGTAGTTTCTTTAAACTAGTTTGTGTGAGGAAAATTTGTCATGAACTGACACCTTTGTTTGGGACTGCATTGTCCAGATGATGAAGCCTCAGGTCAAGCATAAATTGCATGTGAAAGCATACTGGGGCACCACTATTGACCCCAGGGTTTTTACACTTTGTTATTTATATGTGAGTACTGAGATTTTAAAAGGGTAAATAAATAAGAAAAAAGTTCTGAATGCCCCCCTCAAATGCGTCCTCTGCCTATGACAAAGTGAAGTGACTTTGGTATAGTGGCACCTTTACTCTGTAGGATCCTCACCCTATGCATAAGGCCAGCATTGCTCTGGAGAGGGTAGGCCTGACCTGTCTGCCCACTCTGGGAGGCTATGGATACTTTTGGGGACAAACACTGTTCACATGCTCCCTAAATTCAAGCTCCAGGAGGTAGGCAGGGTTAGACAGAGTGTGCATGTGTGGATTGCCGATAGGAGCTGTATCGGATTAGAAGGTGCATGTGGTCTTTATGTGGAGATGAAAGTATAGCTGATAATTTGCATCCTTTCTTGCTATGCAGGTTCTTTTATAGGTGGTATATGTTTAAGAGCTATCTCAATCATATACCTGTTGTTTGTAACTATTTTTAACTAAATGCATCTTTGCACATATCCTGGATTTTTCGTCCTTTCAGCTGAATATTTGCAAATGACAGTAGGTTCATTATTAGTAAGACTGTTTTGAATTGTTGGTTGAATTGGGGTGATATTAGAATGAAGGACTAAAAAAATGTTTTGGGGAAGTATTCCTAGGGAACATCCCTGGCATCCTGCAGAAAGATGCAGATCAGAATTTGACCTCTTGGGAATTTATTCTTCTGAAAACCAAGCCAGGCTTAAAAAAAGAAGGAAAAAAAGAAAATAGTATCCTATGGTTTTATCCAATTTAAGACATTTTCAACACTAAGTCTAGTTAAGCCTGTTTAACATTTGTTACTTAAGGTTATGAACTTAACCAGGCAGGTTTGCTGATGGGATTTAGCTCCAAAGACCTTTCAATGTTATTGTTGAACAATAGCTTATTTTTCAGTTACAAATACATAAATATGATTGCAAGACCACATTTCTATCTAATTATTACCATTTCTTCAAGTATCACCTAGGGAATTTGAAGCTTTCTCTTATGTATTGTTTGACTAAAATTTTGGTGCAGAAATTTAAAGAGTAAGGCCTTTAAAGAAACTTAAGACAGGGAAATTTGAAAAGAAGGTCCAAGCCTTCTCTCAATGCTCAGTAGTATCCAACTGGTTTAGTATTGTTCCTCTGAATGATCTGTTTGATCATGTGCTGTACGCTGCTCTGACTGTCATGGTAAAAGGCTATATTAAACTTTCTTCTTGCTTGTCATTTCATGATTAAAGTAATTAAATTAGGCTTTCTAAATTCACAAGTGACTTTGTACTAACTAGTCATGTAAGTTATGTCAAGTTTTTAGTTTTATCTGTAGATGCTCCAACAAAAAAAATGCAATTTCCTAGTAGATAAAGAGGTGGTGTGTTCGTGGTGTAAGTTTAAGATGTGCTATTTGAAATCTGAGATTTTTGTGGAACTTGCTGACAATATTTTATGCTCATAAACCAGCTTGAACCCCAAGCACAATTTCATTTATCTTTATATTCTAAGCTTTATAGAGTCTGCAAAAGTGTCCATCTGTTCAGCTGAGATTGCTTCAAATAGTGAGTGGTCAGAGAGACTTAGCTGATAAAGGTCAAAGGAGCCTCTTGACCCTGTGATACTTGCCAAAGCAATTGGAGCATAGGGACTGATATACAGTTAGATATAGCTTGCTAACGCAATCTCCACTTTAATTGGTAATGATAGCAGGAATACACAGTAAAGTCATTGCTGAAAGAAAACAAAAAGTATCCAATATAGTAATTTATTACCAGTCAGTGGGTTTCACGCACTAGGTTGTTTTACCCCTGCAGTGGTCAGAGAAAGCAAAAAGGTACTCTAACACTTAACTGAAAATGGATGCCCTGCTGCTATCAGAGATGCATGGTGGTCAAATGATTGCCTGTGCCATTAGCTTGGTAATGTTTTCTCTATTGTAAACTCAGCTCCCCATGTTCTTCCTGTGCATCAGCTGCAGATTGAAGGCTTTCTCGTTTGTCTTCTATTTGTGCTGCCAATCATCAAGCTGCTGTCTACCAAGCACATTTCAAGGAGGCAATTTTTTTTACTACTATTGACTACCATCTCTAGCAACTGAGGGCTCAGAGGATTTAGAAATGAATTTAATGCTTTAATTTACACTGTGCCAGCCATTTTGTGCATTGTTTATCTATTTGTTTTCTGAGACAATTCCATGAGACAATTACAGGTTTCCTATTTTGCGAAACTATGCATAAGACAGCACCTGCAAACGTCCCCAAAACATAATTTTTTCTCTGATGTGTAATATATGCAATGCTACTATTTTCTGTAAAAATGTTAGACAAAAATGTCTATGCAGGTAGACATTTACTAAGCTATTCTGTATTTAAAAAAAAAAAAAAAACAAATCAAAAACCCCCCACCCTACCCCAAACAAACAAAAGTGCAAACCCAAACCAAACAATACCAAACAGACTTAATGCTTCCTACCATCAACCATAAAGCATGGAGAATAGAATAGAGTTTTGATTGGCCATGTAAGTTAATGTTTAAGACCTGTAGGTGTGGTAGCCATGCTTCAGCTAAAACAGTTCTTCCAGCTCCATGAAGCACAAAGGTAAGGCAGGGCAGGAATAGCTAAATAACTTTTACAAGCAGCTGTGTGATGCGCTTATTTTTTGAGAGTCTAGAGCCGGACCAATGATGAGATTTAGTTCTGAGAAAAGTTAAGAGCTCTGAACTTCTATTGACATCCCAGTGACTGGCATGATCAAGACACAGAAAATTCTTAGCCCTCAATACATTTTGGTTGACAAATTCTACTGCCCCACCCTCTTCTTTAATTTCCGTAACTGCGGTTCTTCACATTTAATTTTTAAAAAACGTATAATCCTATTTGTTGTCAATGTTATTGATTGCCACAGAGGTAATGAACAGTAAGGGGTTCAAACATGTAAATGCTCTTTAAAGTTTCTATTGTCTTTGTAGTATAATTAAAGGTCAGATTACAGCAAAGACAGATGACAAAAAAGTGTTCGTTTCATTGAAATAAGCATAGCGGTATTGTATTCTCAAACTTCATTGTGGTATTTCAGAAATTATCATATCGCGAAACTTCTTAAAGACTGTAAGATACAGTGGTTTTAATGATTCCATATTGGGTTTAGCTTAATAATTTTTTGAAAGGGTGAAGTACTTGTACTTTGTCCATAGGATGCCTTCCTTGAAAACACATGAGCAGACAGTAGGATGGTGGTATTTTCCTGATTAAATTAGCAGATCTCTTTGCAGTAAGTACATTTAATAATGAACTAAGAGGAAGTCTTGCTTATCTGACAGACTTTTATCACTTACTTCATGCACTGTTGTGTTGGGCTTGTATTAAGAGCCTGTAGTCTAATGACTGTCAAAATAGAAACGTATAAATCTCCTAAAGAATCTCAGACAAATAAGAGAGAGAAAATCCCCCACACCAAAAAAAATCAGGTGCAGTGTAGCTTCTGTTAAGGAAAGAATCTTCCAGTCTCCTTTGACAATATATCAATAATGGTTATTCCTCCCCCCCAATCTAACTAAAATTTCACCTAAAAGTAAGTTGTTCAATTTCTAATATTTTCTTGAGCTTTTGCGGGCAGCAAGTAGTGGATAAAGGAGTGGGCTGATCTTTTTTCTGGCTTGTTAAATGTTGCTGGATGAAAATATATTCTCTCACAAGAGAAAGCTCAAAGCAACACAATTAAACCACTTGAACGTTACATAATTTAAAAAAAAACAAGTTAGAATCAGCAGAATAACTCACATTTATGCTTTATACAGCATGATTCATTCTGCAGGCACTGGAAACTTTGAGGGCAATTTTCTGTTACTTTTATCCTCTTATGTTTGGGATAAAGTGAGAGCACAATGGATAAAGAAGGTCAAAAGTCAGTAAGAAAAAGTCACGTTTAATACTTCAGGACTTGTTTTACGTAGAAGTTACTGCCCACGCTGTGAAAACTGAGCAATTTCTTTTCAGTGGTATCAAAGTGACAGCTAAGTATATTTTGAGTCTGGTTTGCCTTCTAAAAATCTACCATGTGATTTTGCCACTTTATTTCCTTTATGTAAAGTGAACGTCAAGACCACTCTTGACAAATCTGTTTTTAGCTCAAAACCCACAATAGAATGCGTCTGGTAAAGAAAGCTGATGTGTGTAGAAAGTACATATATATATGAGCAGTTGAAAAAGTATGGGAATCCCTGCCAGCTAATGGAAGTGTGTATTTTAAGTGGAAGAGTGTTCCTAGAACAAGTTGGATCCCAGTGGAAAAAGGCCTTTAGAGATAAGAAGGCAATGAGGTAAAGTAACACTTGAATTGTACTTCCCATGAAATTTTTATGCAGTATGTCTGTCTTAAACCTGTTAAAGATAATGGCATGTATTGATGTATTTGGGGGCCACAGTAGGGATAGCCCCCAGCCCCTCTTCCCATAGAGAAGGGTGAATTTTTCCTTGGGTGCTAAGGTGGTTTGGTAAAGACGTGTAAGGGGAGAAGAAAAGAGGCAGAAGAACAGGCTTGTAAGTTGTGAGGAATGGATTCCTTTCCAGAAGAAATCAATTAAAGTGAGTCTGCAAAGTTTGTTGCCCCAGCTCTTGTCTTGTCCTGGGTCAAAAATGTCTTCAGCAGCAAACTAGGGAGCTGTTACAGAGGTGATAGTCGCCATGCATGGAACATAGCTTGCCGTTTCAAAGCCTCCCTGAATCCTGCTCTCCCCTGGATGTAGAAAGCTTGTTCTGCTGTGGTTCAGTCAGAGATGATGTACAAGAGGTTCATGAGCATCAGGATATAATTTTGCTCAGTAGCCAGATTTCTTGCTGCTTTAAAGCTTACAGGTGAAGGCCTCGGGGAGCCTTATCAAGCAATGCAGATTTTTCCAAGCAGTAAAAATGTTCCAAGTTCCAGTTGTTAAGCAGGAATTTTTTTAAAAATGGCTTTACTTTGAACAAAGGACTTCTAGCCTCATTACTAAACTATTCAGCTTCAAACAGTGATTTGTTAATTAAAAATAAAATAGGCTATTTTACTTTAGTATTTGGAAATGTTTAAATTAAGCTCTAATAGTTAACTATAGAAGCTTCATGAGATACTTATTCATCGGTTTTTGTTAGGGACTAGCCAATATTTTAACTGAAATGGCTGATGGTGCTATTAGATTAATTTTGAGTTAATGCATACATACACAAAATAAAACTGAAGTGCTTCCTGCTTCTCAGTTTCCAACAAAAGTAAGTGGTAGGCTGTAGCGTACCCTGGGTTTAGCGCCAAACATGACAATTTTTTACACTTTATGAAAACATGACTTTTCTCATTACTAAAGTTTTCTTTCTTGACTAACATAAACCTCCTTTGGAGTAATTCCTTGTTAGATTTTCTGCTGGTGATGTACAAAAACAGGTAGCACATTCTGCTAATTTTCACAACTGAACTACAGCAGGGGACCTTAACATTTAACATTGCCAACCGTATCCTGGGCTGCATCAAAAGAAGTGTGGCCAGCAGGTCAAAGGAGGTGATTCTGCCCCTCTGCTCCACTCTCATGAGACCCCACCTGGAGTACTGCATCCAGCTCTGGAGTCCCCAGCATAAGAAGGACATGGACCTGCTGGAGCGTGTCCAGAGGAGGGTCACGAGGATGATCCGAGGGCTGGAGCACCTCTCCTATGAGGAGAGGCTGAGAGAGTTGGGGCTGTTCAGCCTGGAGAAGAGAAGGCTCTGAGGAGATCTTAGTGCGGCCTTCCAGTACCTAAAGGGGGCCTACAGGAGAGCTGGGGAGGGACTCTTTACTAGGGCGTGTAGTGATAGGACGAGGGGGAATGGCCTTAAACTGGAAGAGGGCAGGTTTAGATTAAACATTAGAAAGAAGTTTTTCACTTTGAGGGAGGCAATGCACTGGCACAGGTTGCCCAGAGAGTTTGTTGAGGCCCCATCCCTGGAGGTGTTCGAGGCCAGGCTGGAGGTGGCCCTGGGCAACCTGATCTGGTGGGAGGTGTCCCTGCCCATGGCAGGAAGGTTGGAACTCGATGGGCTTCAAGGTCCTTTCCAACTGAAACCATTCTATGGTTCTATGATAGTTATTTTAGATTCATACACTTGGACAGCAACAAAGACAAAAATCAGCTTTCAAAATCTGGATAAAATTACTGAAGCTGTGAAAAGTCATACAGTTTGTCCTCTCTGTAATAGCTTCCAGAAGATTTTTAAGATAAATAATTAAAAAAGAAATCTTCCAAGTTTTTCAGCTAAATAATAAAAGTAGCTGGAACATTGGTTGTCAGGGGACACCTGTAAATAGGGAATTGGAAAGTTGGCCATGTGAAAAATGAAATTTAAAACTAGCAGTGGTGAACTAGAAAAGATGCCTCTGCATCAAAACTATGTCTGAATACTGTCTTTCAAAATTATGATTATCAAAATCTGTAGGTTGTGTTCAGTACATCATAGTGTGGTGGTCATTTAACTTGCAGAATTGAAGGAGGCCTTTGTATTACTGAATTAATTCTTTTTTGACATGATCATTTGAAATGCACTGGGAGAGTAGTAAGGCTTGACGGGCTTGATATTTGGATATATACAGTACTGTCCATTTGAGCAGTTTGGGTTTGAAAGATGATCCCATGAAAACTGAGTCCAAGTTGAGCAAAAATTGTCTGAAAAGAAGGAAAAAGGGATTTTTTTTTTTCATTACTGAAGCCTGTGTGTTGGCAACAGGGAGGCGTCGAAGTTGGACTATGCGGTTCAGAGATGAAGTCATGCTTTATTACTGCAATTGTCATTAGCCTACTTTTTAACACCGAGTTACTAAAATCTTCGTATGTACATTTGAAAAAAAAAAAAAAGATAGATAATGGTGATACTTATCTGAATGTAGTAGTATTTATTTTTGTTAAATACTTCCCGAACTTCAGGAAGGGCAAAGTACAGAATGTAAATATCTTTTAATCTCTTTTTCAATATCCATCATCAAATGCTATTCCCAGCTCTCTAGTTCATAGTTAGTTTTATGAGTTTCCTTCCATTTTCTGTCATCTTCTGTTACAGAGAATATCTTGTCCATATTTCCTAAATAGTGTTTTATGTCTAAAGCTTTAGATGTCCACCTTCTTTCATTGGAATGAAATGCCTATGGCAGAGAGCTAAGATAACTTGGTAGATGCTTTTAGGATCAATGTCAATAAGCTTTCATATTGCCAATAAACATTTATTGTGACTTCACACACAGTAGCATCACCAGATGCCTCAACAGATTGACATTATCACAATATTTTCCCGTTTTTGGATGGTGATTTTGCTAAAGGTGTCTAAATGTTGATCAGCCAAATATAAATGGATGCAACAGAGAAAATGAAAATGATAGGCAAAATAATAATAGCTTCTATTAATGTCAAAGCTAGGTTGTGAATTCCAGTGTTTGCATTCCATGAGGTTCTCCCTGTGTATTAGAAAACAGCATAATTAAAGATTAAAATAATCCTAGTGCTTAACTACGATGTTTGTTTTTTTTTTTTTAAAAGGAAAAAGGAAAGGGATAAAAAGAAAACCTGAACAAGCAGTTATAATATCTTACTTATGACTCCCTATGGAGATCTTTAAATAAGATTATGTATTTAGAGTGCATCCTCATCTGGTGGGAGCATCATTCTATAAAGAACAGAAAGCCAAATTATATTATTACCCACAACTAAATAGTTAAATAACTTAGAGATTAGAGCGAGTAAAATTTTTTCCTTGTGTTATTCATAACTACAATATTAACGGTTTAAAAATAGCTACTCATATAAAATCAGTTCCTAATGTAAAAGGAGTTAGGTAAGGTGTGGTCTTCAAAAGGGTGAGTTAATCACCACTGCATTCAAGTTAAAGCCAGCTGTTGCCCTGTTTACTAACCCTTGATGATTTCTTTTCAGATTCAGCTCTTCAACAGAAATAGTTCTTTGCGTTAGTGGGATATTTCTAATTATCATAAGAAAATTAAACATAGTGATCTAGAAAAATCTGTATCACTTGTGACACGGAAGCTGGCATGATTGCTTGCGAAAGTATCACTGGGCTGAGAAGTTGCTTCTTGATGCTGGCTTTCTGCCCCTCCGTGCTTGCTTGTAAAGGTGAAATAGCTAGACTGAACACAGTGCTGAAAGCATAGGTTGTGCAGGACAATAACAACGTACAAGTCATAAGCGCTTAAAGAAAAGGGTGAAAGCATCAACAAGGAATTTATACTCCCTCATGTCTGCTGTTCCCCTGAAGGTAAAAGATACCTCTTTAATAGATACAGCGGGATTGTGATATATAAGTTGTTGTGTCACAATCTCATAACTTAACTTTACCATTGGATGATCCTCCCAGTACCTTCATGGAATGCCACTTCGTAGTGCAGCATGATGATTCCTGTGAAAGAAAGTAGTTGCTCTCCTACAAACTTATCCAGAGTCTCTCTTTCAGACAAAAATTTAGAACTTTGTCTTTATAATGGAAATTTATTGGAGTATTCTTAAAGATTCAACTCTGTCATTTAGTTCAGTTTCTGATATGTTTTTTTTTAGTTGCATATGGAAGCAATGTGATTTTTGTTCCAAATTACAACTGGATATTTATCATGGGTTTTTTCCTCAGAAAATGAATTCTTAAATACCTGCAGTTTCATAAAAATAAGTGACATGAAAGTCTATAGAGCAGGAGGTTTGATGAGATGACCTACAGACATTCCTTACAGCAAACATTTCTGCAAGTTCTGTGATTTTCTGTAATACTGCATTTCCTGGGAGGAAAAAAAAACCCAAAAAAACCAACAAAACCCAAATTTGAAAAATTCATAGTGTCCAGAGTCAATATTTACAAAATATTTCATTTTTTTTGTGTGAGAGGAATTATTGTTTCAGACTTTGTTTTAAAATGCACCTAAAAACTAAAATTGAGGAGGAAAACAAGTTCTATTGGAGCATTAAGATCATCATTTTCAAATTTGAGTATTTGTCATTAACTGTCACTGGTAGCATTATTATTGCTTCTTCATTGGGTGGTACATAGGTTCAGTCCTTTTATAATAAAAAAAGGCATAAAGAAGCAGCAAAAGAGGCTTATGTTTTATCGTGCCCCCACTAGTAAGTTTTTCTGCTTTCCAAAGCCTGCAGAAGCTCTATCATGAAAATTCTGTCATGCTGGGAATACGCAGGCATAGAAAGTTGCACAGGGAAAAGGGGCAGAAAGAACGTGAAATGTTTTTCTTCTGGACTTGCAGATGTGAAAGGCAGGAAATCCATTCTTGTATGTGGATCTTGACTGAAATATGGGATCTGGGGTAACTTGCTGTTTCCTCTCCTTAAAGACTCTCAGAAATTAGCTGGGGCAGAAGGCCAAGGCAGAGCATCTCTCCTGAAGTACTCATGGGGAAACTGGGAGTGGGGGAAAAGCAAGTATGGAATGTTTTCTGTGTATAGAAATATCCCTAGGGGTACAGGACCGATTTTGGAATTTCCCCCTCTTGACTTATTCATCCTTAGGATCTTATTCCTGCATGCATGTATTCTCCATTCACATGGCTTTATATGATTTTTTTTTTTCTTCATTCTTGTGTTTACTCTTGCTCTTTCCTTCTTTCCACAGGTTCTACTTAGAAAGTATCTAATCTGTAGAGTTTATGTCCTAATAGAGACGACTTTCTTATCTTAGTTTATCTTCTCAAATATTGTATTCTTTCTATATGCTTAGACTAAATTCTGTCTAAGATACTAATGTCCAGGACAGATTGGTTTTGACAGGCATTTGTGTGGGTAAGATCTTCTGTGATATCTGTATAAGGAGCTGATTTTTAGTGTGTCCAAAGACATCCCTTCCTCAAGAGCTTGTCACAGCACAGTATCTACCCTATGCCAAGAACACTGGCAAAATAAAAATCAATTCTAATTCT
Organism: Charadrius vociferus; assembly: GCF_000708025.1. Taxonomy (NCBI): domain Eukaryota; kingdom Metazoa; phylum Chordata; class Aves; order Charadriiformes; family Charadriidae; genus Charadrius; species Charadrius vociferus. The sequence continues at coordinate 1,781,608 of NW_009648526.1, read as the reverse complement.
AAAAGATGTAAACTTTTGTTCGTAATGATGATTTACCATTTAAATAATGAAACAGCAAGAATAAAACAGTTAAAAAAAAAATTTGGAAGATGATTTTGAACATTTCCTCATGTTGTTCAGCTGACACTGTATTACAGTTCATTGTCATTAGGTTACTGTTACTATAGTTTAATGTGTCAGTCTAAAGTTGTGAGTAACTAGCTGTTCTCAAATCTTAATTTCTGTCAGATTTTAGGAGGATTCATAAACTGTTTTCTTTGGGTATTTATTAGTAGCAGTAATCATATGTGTGTGTTTACACCAGCACAATTATCACGTTAGTATGTGGAACTGAAATGATGCTCTGCAAATCCATTTCTGTAAATGGTCTCTAAAGTTGGTGGAAAAACTATAGGGAATTTTAGAAAGATCCAGGTTGGAAAGAGGGTGGCACAGTGTGAAGTCAGATATTCACAAACATTGTGAACTCTGTGGGCTCTGTAGCCTTTTTTCCTCAATTATTTTCATCTAAGGCAATTAATTCTGTAACTGGAGATCTAATTACATTAAGTTCTTTATTGTTGCTGATAAAGTATGTGTGAATTAACTCAGAATTAAGTATTATATTGCTACAAGGCGTACAGATTCTCAAGGTTTGCAAGAATTTTGCAGCATTTTAGGATTTGTTTCCCTAGCTTTATTTTTGAAAAAAAAACAACCAAACAAAAAAAAAACCCTGTAATCTTCAAAACTTTCCTAAAAGCCTTTCAGCTAGAAATGAGACCTAGCAGAAGAAATACCAGCCTAGTTTTGGCAAGATCAATCTACAGCATGGCTGTATAATTTAAGATGTTAGGGAGTCTGTATTATAGTATTTACATGCATATATCTCTGTCTATCTTAAAGTATTTAGAAGAAAATCCTTTTTCCTTAGTAAGAAGTGAATAAATATAATGAAGTTGAACTTAATGGAGTTAATAGATTGGGTCTGTTCCATATGCAATTCTATGCTGATATCTTGAAAATTGCAAAATATGGATTTGTGTTTGAAGACTTAATATTTTTCTTTCAGTTAACTGATACCAGCTGCACCCAACAGCCCTTTACTGTTTTACCAGTTAAGACAAAGTGGAACAATGCAAACTTTCATATTCTCTTATTTGATCTGGAAAAACTTGAGGAACTTCTGCTGTCATCTCAACTCAATGGATTAAAGTCATCAAATTCATTTCACACCTGTGACACTCTAGAAAGAGCCAAAAGTACTACTGAGAAAAGGCCACTGACATTAAAAAGAAATAAAACTGCTGCCTCCGTATCTCCAATGGATGCGCAAGTAGATACAGTTTGTTCAAACCAGGCTTGCAGGGATAACAATACAGCTAGGCCTTGGGAAGAAAGTGGTGGCATGAAAAGACAGAAAAAAATGAAGAGTTCAAGAAAGATTAGAATGCAGTCATCAGGAAATGTTGATGTGAACGTCATCACTGATACAGCTAAACTGCTTTTGTCATGTCTCTTACCATGGGGTGTCGATAAAGAAATAGACAATCTTTGTGTTAGACACTTAGGTATCTCGAGGCTTCAGTGTCCTGTTTCTTTTGGACTTGTGTCAGCTGAAAACCACCTATCACTAATGTTGCCGGGATGGAAATGTACCGATTGTGGCGTGCTAGAAGAACATGCAGTAATCAACTTATTTTCAAAAAGAGTCCTTGATTTGTCAAACAAGTACCTTGCTGCAACTGAAGGACAAATTGGGAAGATGAATGGACCCGAGAATAATGTCTATGGAACAAAGGAATTGGAAACAATGTTCTTATTTAGCAGAATAGCTTTAATCGACAGAATAATTAACATACCTTCAGCAGTTACAGGTGAAATTGAAAGGTAAGAACCTTTTCATTATGAGTCTTTTCCTTTATAGTGGTTAAAAAGTGAAAAATATGAAAAAATTACTTAAATGAGGACTTTTGCAATAGAGTTTACATTCTTGCTCTTGAGCTTTATTATAGGCTGTCCTTTGAACAAAAGGAGACTCAGGATAAGGTTAAGTATCTTTATATTTTTTTCTATTTAGCGGATGAGAAAACTGATGCAAGAAATTTTTTTTCAACAGAACAAGAACTTAAATTATCCAGCTTCACACCCTGTTTTTTCCAGAGATTACTCTCTTCCTTGCAGTTTAAACTAAGTATAACAATGAGGTCTCTTCCAGCACATTTTGAGATGTGCATTAGCACATTTGTGCTGTTTTAACTTCCACTCTCTGTAAGCTATATACTTCCTTTACCATGAAACCCTTGGCTTCACAGATAAATAAAACATGAGAGACAAGAACAGTCTGTCCTAGTTACACTGGCTAAAATACAGCCCCTCCAGTAATAACAGCAGCTACTGGGAATGAATGCCTCATCAGCCCTTGTGTTGTGAGAACCATCCCAAATAACGTTTATGTTACTCAAAACAAATTTATTGAGTAAATGCTTTTTCAACATTAAAGGAAAAATAGCATGCTCGACATTATTTGACCAAGCCAAATAGAGCATACTAATCGGGCAACGTATATTGTCCACAAGCTTTTGTTGTTCAGCAAACCTAGGTTGGTCTGTATTTAGCATTTTAGGGACAATTAACTTCAGTGTTGGTGATGCTATGGCCCAGAGGCAAGAAGGGGGACAAAAATTATTGATCCCGATGCTGCAAATATCTGTTCATCTTCCACAAAGCTCTAGGCATTCAGAATATCTCAAGAGATATGCACCATCCCACAGCACAAACGCACATTTCTGTTACTTTTTCTGCTAATCATATTCCCTACTGGTCCATATTCAACACAAGCTCTTACATGAGAGGTTGTTTCCAGGATTCCAGCTTGAACATTGTTTCCTTTCTGTGCAAGAAATGCACAAATTTTATTTTGGTGAAAATTGTACTATATATTTTAAAGCTTTCTCCAGGCCATGTGAAGCCATAAAAGCTAGCATTGCTTGTAGAAATAGGGATTTTTTTCTTTATAAAACAGAGGAAAAAAATTGCCATAAATTTTGGTTGCAAAAAAAATGATGAATTTTATTCAGTCTCTGAAATGTTTTGTTTGGGATTTTGGCTTGGTTTGGTTCGGATTACTTCTCTTTCCAGAGCTGAATAGTATACCTACTTATAGCTGTCTTCTAGCTAAGTTTTAGTTTGGTGCCATTTGTGATGCTCTAATATGCGCTGTTGCCTCCCAATGGCTTCATCTGGATAAAAGCACTTGAGTTGTATTTATTCAATTCTGTTCTTGGATTGTTTTGGGGAGGGTAGAGGGGTGTTGTTGGTTTTGGGTTGGGTTTTGGATTGGGGTTTTTTTTGTTTGTTTTTGTATTTTTTTGTTTTTTTTTCTTTGAGCTCCCTATTTTCCTCTTGAGTTCCTAAACAGCAACTGCAAGTGCTCTCAGTCTATACAGACAACACACAATTCCTTTCCCTGGCTGTGCTTGCATACTCTTACCAACTTCTGAGGCTGTACCTTCTTTCTTCTTTATTCTTCATCTCTTACACATTCAGAAAATAGACAAGTAGCCACAATTTTTCTGTGTTATTGAAGAATAAAGTGTTCTTTCTTAAGGAACTTGGTCAGAACTAGACTGTATTTTCCTCTTTACTTCTCTTGACAGGAAATTATTTTTTTTTCCCTATCATGGTTCTGTCCTGCACAGAGTTTCTTTTCCCCTACCTTCCCAGACCTGTTGCAGAACTTTAGACATGTCAGTCATAATTCCCTCCCCTCCCCCTCATAAATAAAGTTAAGAACAGTTGAGGTACTTATTTTGTACTGTTTCCTAACCTCTGTAAAACTGCAAATGATGTCCCACTGCAGTCAAGAACCATCATTTTCACATAGAGTTGAAGTCATGTGGGTAGAACCAATGAGACGATGTTGCTGTGTCAGCATTACTGGAAGAAGTGGGTTAGAGTCACAGGAAAGAATTTCATGTTTCAGACACTTCTATTTTTTTTAAAAAAAAAAAAAAACAAAAACAAAACCACCACAAACCTCAAATACTGATTCCGTACATGATATACTTTCATGTGATAACATTAATAGATACATTCTGTCTGAATGTATCTATGCTTTCTGTATTGCCTCAAAACTGTGTATGCAAAGTAATCTCCCTCTCTCTACCAAGGGGAAAAAGCCTCTTTCCTGTGAAGCTCCCTTTCCTTTTTCCCCTCTCCGCCCCCTTCCTGGTTGTAGGCATAGCATGAATAGGACTTGGCCTCTTTGCCATGTTCTTAGGATGCAGCCTTCGTTTCACCTCTTCCTCTTGCAAATATTTGGGGTCTGAATGAACTATCCTAATCTGTGTTCATTGATTCATTAAATCTTTTTATATGATTTGTCCTTATTCATCATGCACTCTATATTCGGTGTTGGAATGAGTTTTCTTTGTTATGATGAGATGTTAAAATAATGTACTTTAGCCTAATTAAAAGTTTGAAAGAAACCAAGCAAATGCTATTTTGTTCGGTTTGCCTTCTAAAAGTAGAGTATGTAGCTGCACTTCCTTGGGCAGTTGGTTTAGCTAACACTACAGCATGCTCAAGGGAAAATACTATGTGTAGAATTCTAATTTGCCAGAGCATCTGCAGAAGGAGTTAGTGGGACAGCTTTCATAGCTTGTAAGGGTCTAAGTGTTACTGCCATACAAGCAACTTTTACTAATTGAGTTGCTAGTATGAGAGAGAAAAAGTACTCTGATCTCCTTTCCATAGCTTATCTGACAGCAGAGCCATGAATGTTTCTCCATCCTGTGAGAGTTTACTTTCTATTAGCATACTGGTACAAACTCCAAAAGCTTTTGAACTTTTAAATTAAAACCAGGAGAAGGAATATCCGAACAGATTATCCAGTGACTAGCGCGTGTGCTTAATGTGTGCTCAGCCGATGTTCGCAGTTCTGCCTGCTTTGATGCTGGAGAATGGACTTGTATATTTATTCTTTGGAGTGCAGCCCAGGGTCTAATCTACTGGTTTAGTAATAATTTTGGGATTCCAGCTTTCTCCTGTTAATGCTGGCCCACTTTGCATATAGCAATGAAATATTCATTGGGCTGTAAGGTGAATTATTTTAGTGTCGGTCAGGTATGGTCTTGATCTGGGGAATGCGATAATAAAGTTTAAATCCCTGTTCTTTGGCATATCCAATGATTGTGCTTTTTCACAGGAGAGTGAAAGGAATTTCTGTTTTGTTAAATGAAATACACACATATACATACTTCTAATATGGAGAGTCAAAAGTGGAAAAATGCATTTCATCAATTCATAGACTACTGGGTGTCTCGGATGAGTCTGGTATTCTCATTTTGAGCAGAAACTCTGTCTTTGTCAGCATGTGTGTGTATATATGTATTTTTCTGCTTAAACCATGGGTTTGACAGATCATCATTCCCCAATGAAAAACATCTGGTTGAAAAACTTTTGACTAGTTGCTATCATAAATTTTCAGCTTGTGTTTTGGATCAGTAAGTTTCAGGCTATAGTATTTCTGTGAACTATTAGCTATTTGATTGGATAAATGAAATTTGTGGAATGTGAAAATAGCAAACAGTGAATTACATACTTTACGCACACATTATCAGACCAGTAGTAATCTGGGGTGTTTTTTTCTTTTTTTTTTTTTAAAAAAAAGGGAAAATGCCAGTATTTTTTGCATAATTTGAATATTTTTCCAAACAAATATTCATAATAAAAAAAGAATAAAGTATGAAAAACATGGCTTTGGAAAAAAATTGGAACTTGGACCTCTATAAGCTGTTGTTCATAAATGTGTTTGTGTATCTGTTGTTTTTTGCAACTTGACCCTGCCTGTGAAAATAAAGGAGTCTGGTAAAATGGGTCAGATTATAAAAGTGGGACAGCAACAGGAAGAAGCTAGTAAGAAAAGATCTTCAAAGAATTGGTCTTATCTTGCCTTTTGAGACTTGTGTCTGTAACTTAAAGCTCTTAAGGTGAAAGCTTTCAGAGTTATTTAGTATTGCGAGGCTTTTGAAATATTATGACTTAACTGTTGATTGTAGTGAATTGGAAAGGTGAAGTATATTATTTTTAAATGACACCTAAATATAGATCACTATGGCAATGTACTTAAAAGAAATAGTTTAAAATAGCGCAAAGGTTTGGAGAGGTTTTTCACTTCCTTTCCCTTCCGTATCCTTTGTCTTCAAGGGTTAGGTTGCTGACTTTGACTAACTGAAGTACTGAAGACCAGTAGTTCTATGCACGCACTAGTCTCCTAAATTGTTGCCATCTACTGAAATACTAAGTATTGCGATAATATTCTAAATTATTTAACACTGTCAAAAAATGGAAAGTTATAAAATAAAGTTGCGTGTTTTCTGGGAGCTTTTTTCCTACATAATAGAAAAAAAAACCAACAGCATAAGGCCTTTGTGAAAACACTACTTTGATTCAATTCTTCACATATGAATTTGTTTTTTTGATACAACATAGGAGATAACTCTAAGTTTTGAGCCAAATGTAAAGTTTCCTGCATATGGATGGTACTTTTCAGTATTTGTGTATATGTGAATGTTTCAATACCAAGTTGTGGGCAAAAGAATGCAAGTGATTTTTGAGGAGTAACTAAATTGCAGTTGATGATAATTGATAGCAGAGTACCTACCTTAAGACATAAGATTTTTGTAAGTATGTTCAGGTTTTGATTAATAGTTTCATATTCTTTTAGTCCACAGAAATCAGAATCTGTACATGACAAATGGCGAAATTTAGAAGCAGTAACACCTTCATTCCTCCGTTTTTATGGAGAGTTACAGAGGAGTAAGTATATGGATGAGTGGCAATATTAGCTTCTAAGTGTTATTGTTTTGCATGCTTTTTGTTGCTAAAATACATCATTTACCTTCAATAATGGAAAAAAAATTACTTACTTTTCAGCTTTGAGCAGGTCCAGTTTGCAAATACAGAAGCTGGATTATTCTGTTTTCTTCTGTAAATATCGCAAAAGCATGTAAACAAAATGTGAACTGTTAAGTAATACTGGAATCAACAATATTTTTTCTGTGATGGTAGAACATTCAGCTGAGTTTCTAAAAGCATTTTTTAGCAATCTGAAAAACAGAAATGTAATAAGATGGACGCTGTCATCTCCTCCTCCCCCATCTCCCTCATCACCATTACGTACCCGCCCAATAATATATACAGCCCTTCAAGCAAACTGTTGCCTTAGTAATACAAGAGTCATCTTGACTGTTCAATAATGCCCTTAGACTTTTGGCTTGGGGCAGAATAAAGTAATCTCTTCATGTTAATGTCCCACAGGCAGTTGTTCACCGATCTTGGCTTTGCAAGCCAGTCTAAGTTTATTTTTACAGTGTGCAACTAACCAAAGAATCTTTAAATAAAAACCTAAACAGAATATGGAAATTTGTTAGTGTACATTACCCAACAAATACAGTGTTCCTGTTACAGACTGAGTACTGTCTAGGCTGATAACACAGATTTCTTTCAAGTCAAATCTTGACCCTCTGCTATGTAAATAAGCCTTTCTATCCCCATCTAAAATCAGTTTTTAGTGTACCTTTGCTTCTCTGACTCTTACATGCACCGTAACTGTAGAACTTATGATGACAGCAGAAACGCCTGTTGGAAGAAAGAGATGGAACATAAAATCAGGTGGCAATAGAAAATAAGTAGATGAAAGGCATGGAAATGGTTTAGAGATGACTAAATTGACCATGGACATAAAAATAATTTTACTGAATGACCTAAAACTTCAAAGGTAATCTAGCTCATATCTCATATCTACTAGTTCCCACAGTTGTTTGGATTTGCAAATTAAAATCTTATCGGAGACTTGCAGATCTCTCACATTTTAGGAATGACCAGTTCTTGAGTGTCAAGGACACATAGGACAGCAGAATGGGCAATGTTACATCTTGATTTTGCTGACATTTCTGGACTTTATACATTTACATGTGTGCAAAGAGGTGGGAATAAAACCAAGTTAAAACAGGTGTCTTTAATGCTTTTTTGCATACACAGCCATTTTTTTCTCGTGCCACAACAAGGTTAGGACAAGGTTAGATGATAGGTACCATATTTGCTGTACTATTCTTGATCAGTGGAGACACTTGCTGAAAGACTTTTTTGTGTTCAGACCAGAGCTGCCTCAGCTTAGCTCTTGAGTCAGTAAGAACTTTAAAAGCTATTAATTCAAGTATGCATTGCTTGAGTCTTTCCTTGCATCCAAGGTTTGGAGAGCTGGTTCTGTCCCACAGGGGCAACTCAACTGCAAATCAGTAGGTTTGTACTGAAGAAGTAAGTTTTAAACTGGGGGAAAGGTTTAAAATAATAGTGTTGAGCTTTGACACAGCAAAGTTTCCAAAATGGCAGAAAAAAGAAAGTAAAAATCATCCTGACATATAAAGAAATCACAGTTCAATCTAAAACCTGAGAAGAAGAGGTTTACCTTTGTATGATCAGTTCTGCCTCTCATTTTGTCATCCCTTTTTGTGTTTTCCTATTAGCCTTTACATGTTGTATTGTGGTACATGCCATGTCAGCTATCAGAGATAGAAGATAAGGTATTACCCCATCATTCTGTAAAATGCTGCGGTTTTCTTTTTTACTCTTTCCTCTTTCATTCTTTTTTTTTCAATTATACCTGTGTGTATGTTTGTACGTATGTTTATATATTATATTAGATATTGACATGGTCATTCAGTGAATAGTGTACTGGTCCCATTCAGAGTACACTAGTGTACCCTATTCACTGTGCAATATGCAGGTACTTAATGTGATTTTTTTCAACTTCAGTCTTTGCCGCAGGAATCTAACATTTAAGGGAACGACTATGCATTGTGTGATCAGGATACTTGTGAACTTAGGAGTTACTGAAACACTTACAGTTGCTACTTACAATTCAATTTCCTCTGCTCAAGACATTATATGTTACTGGCAATCAGAGACTCTTGTGTGGATTCAAAGGATAATACAACCAATTTACCCAACTTATGTGTCTGGCAACAAACACTGTAGTAAAGTACTGAGATGTCACATTTGTCTATTGAAGTCAAAATGAGGAAGAACTGGTGCAGCTGCCAGTTCAAACTGTGTCTTGCTTTGAAAATAATCTGAAACTCAGGATGGATAGTAATAAAACACACATGCAAATCCATAAATGTAACAGTTTTCTTAACTACAAGCATAACTGGTGAGCCACTGGTTATATGACATCTTGACCACACAGCAGTATTGTTGCCCTGTAGCAGAAAAGTAAATCAGGTGGAACTGGAACTATACAAAATATTATTGAGTGTATTATTGCATAGACTCTAGTCTACTGTTTTGAAGGTAAAGAAACACGCATTCAAATAGTTTTAGAGTTTACTTAGTAAAATCCATAGTTAAGTAGTCCAAATTGGAAAAGATTCTCAATATCTTTAGAAAATTATGATGAAAACATATTCTGTGGGATATCAGACCTCTGTTTGTTTTTTGGTTTTGGGGTTTTTTTTAAAAAGAGACTAATCTGATTTAGGATAAGAATAAATGTTAAACAATATATTGTCTGAACACTTTGTGCTTATAGCATCAAATGAAAACATATTCTAAGAAACACACTTTTTCAGATCTTTTCAGGTGTGTTGCTGAAGTGAAAAATTAAAATTGTTAAATATCTTTCTACTTGTGTACTTCTATGTATATTGTGAGTTCATAAACTATATATGTTTTTTTCAGGTAAAAGTAGATATCATTCCTCAGGCTTTGGGAGTGTTTCATTGCTGAAACTCATCTGTTGTTGGAGTGAGCAATCCATAAAGGTAGGAAATAGCCTGTATCAGTTGTTGCAATGTAACATTGGCCATAATTCAGTATTTGGAATCTGTGATGTGACATAATAGTTATGGATTTATGGTGAAATTATTACATAAATTATGCCATTCAGATCTATGGAAAGCAGATTATTCTTTCACTATGAAGTATGCTACTCATTAAACTATTTTGCCTTAAAGCACGTGTTTAAATATGGGAAAGTAACTGTACTACTAGTCTTTAATCTAGGTGATCTTGCTCACAGCACGTGTTTTAAAAAAATGAGTTATCTGTTCTCTAACAACCAGATGTAACTTACACTCCAAATGCCTCTTTATGCTCCAGGAAAATAAAGGCCAAAATAAAGGCAGTGTCATGTGCCAATGTATTATTATAGAAGAAACAGAAAATGCCTTCTTAAAGGAATAAATAATTAATCTCAAGTCCTTACTTACTAGAACACTCTTCAAGAATGACTTAGAGAAGTAAGGTAGGGGTTCCCAGGTCAGATGAAGCTCATGCCTATTGTTAGTGAAGAATCTGATGTCTTGAGAGATAAATGACTGTTTCTTGAGAGTTGACAGGTAACTGTGAAATAATCTGAACAGTGAAATCTAGAAACCATTTTTCATTTGGAAAATATGCATTTAAATGAAGTTGTGTGGTTACTGGAGTGAGTTAATGTTCAGGAGTATGAAACTCAAGACGGTATGCTACGAATACAAGGTATTTTAGTCCAGAAAAAGGCAATACCTGTTATAAGTTTACTTTATGACGTTATTTCTAAAATTGAACACAACTCTGTGCTGCATTTCAAGTGTAAAGAATATTTTCCAGAGCTGATGCACACAGGGGTACTGCAGTGATAGTCCCCTCTTCTATTAGACAGACAGTAATGTTTTCTGCACATATGCACATTCAGTGGAATTCAGCATTTTATCTTGAGCTTATCAGTTGTTTATTATAGCCCTGCTGTCTGCACAGCTTCCATATTATTTCAGCATTTTTCTTTCCTCACAAACTGTCTTCCTTTCTCTTATAATAAGATTTTTTCCTTTTTTGAATCCTTTTAATAAAAAAATCGAATACAGGACCCCAGTTTCAGTAGCTGCAATTATAATTTCAAATAGCTGCAATTATTCAGATGCAGCCTCGTAGTTGTAATAAGCTTTGTTAACCTGCTTTGTAGTGCAGATTTTGGGTTTGCCACCAAACTGCCGTAAACATTTTATCATTCAAAATAATTTTGATGTAGGCAATAGGTGTGGGTATTCGGCAACCAGTTATACAAAATTATAGTTTTTGTTGATATTAGGGTAGCTTTGTTAAACCTTTTTTTTTACAAACACAGATTTATGGCCAATTTATTAGTCCTGAGCAGCCTGATTAAGCACTCATGTACATCTACCCAAAACATCACAAGTTGCCCTGCTTTTAGAAACTTTTTTATTGCTGTCTTCAGTGGAGGATAGTGACTCTCAGACGTGACCCAAAGGACTTGCCATTTATTGATTCCTCATCTCCTTACAGTACTGTAACAGATTCTGTGCAAACAAGGAAACTGAAAAAACCTGCTGGAAATGATTGATCGGGGGTCTACTGACTTGTTGCAGTTGAAAGGCTGAGGGAGGTGGTTTTTGTCTTAGATTTTAAAAATGCGTATATTTTAAACATCCTTTTCTAGGATTATTTTTTTTCCCCCAGATGATTTTAAAGGAAAGGTTGTCATCGTGCATTTTGCTGTTCTTTCAGATAAACTGTAACTTGTTATTGCCACACTCCCATCCTGCCCAGAAATTACTCGAGTGGTTGCATTTCTGGCCTCACTCTGTATCTAAAATACCACATTATATATATATTATATATATCTGTGATAGGTATTTGGTTATATTTTAAATTTTTTTAGTAATAATACTATATTATTGCAGCTTTATGGAACTGTTTTGGCTAAAAGGGTAAACATTAAAGTAAACTTCAAAAAAAAGTTATCAGAATGTTCAAACTGCGGTGCAATCAAAGCATTTTGCCTGTTATTGGCTCTAGCAGGTATAAGTGTATTTTTTTTCCACCAAAAGGATTTCTTTGATAATTATTATGTTCTTGCTAGCTCCTTAGTCTTCAAATGATAGATGTTGGAATTCCTTCTCCCTATACCTTTATCCAGGCATTTCAAGAGGAAGAATTGTTTAAGAGAAATAATCTGCTTCCTTTTTTCTGCTCTAAGATCTTTTAAAATCTCATTGAGTGAAGTTAGTTCTTGTTAGGTTGACTTTTCTGAAGACTGAAGTCCTTTATCTCTTCACAAAATTATGATAGACCAAGTAAGCTTCCTTCTACCATATGTCTCACTCCCTGAGCTGGACAACCGTTTGTGAAACAGAGTAAACAACCCTGTCTCCAAAGTTGCCCTCCCATTTTCAGTGTGAATCTCAGCAAAGAAATTCAGTACTAAACATGGCAGTGAGTTTTGCATGAAACTTTAATAGGTCAGTGGTTCCACTAACAAAATGTTAAGTGTACACAGCTATGGTCAAGGATTTTAGTTACATGACAACACGTGGGCAGTCTGTCATCTTTGCAGGGTGTTCATCAGTCTATGGGGCTTCAGCAGTTTGCCCTTCTGTTCTGTATGGGAGTATCGGGGCTCTGTGATGGGACATACCCATATAGAAATAACCGAGCTTTATCGCAGTCATCACTAATGCCTTTGCGATCAGTCCAAGTGATATAATTGTTCCTCCTAGTTCTAAGCTACCTGGACATGAGTCAGCTCTAACCTTGAAACGGTCCTGTTGTATAGTCCCAAGTAATAAGACCTTGTTAGAACTCGGATGTATTAATTCAGGAGCATCGTCAGAAAAACAGTTTATACAGCTTCAGCGTACAACATTTAGATCCCGATTTGGAAGTCCTCTACTGCCATCCTGATGTTGCAGTATTCTTTTTCTGTATAAGAACATTTGTATCCTCTATTATCAGCTAGCTACTTAGCACAGTCTCCCTGTAGGAAAACCGTTGATGCCATATTTAGATCTCTGACATAATCATCTGCATGAGGAAAACGTAGTTGCTTTAGCCTCTCTGTGTCATCAGTGGAAAAAGAAAGGCAGTGTAGAGCAACTGCTGAGATTTTAGGAGGAATGAATCATCTCAAACTCTCATCTATTTCTATTGATTCCTGCAGTCCACCAGTATTTTTTTTCACTTCAGTTACTTAATTTTCATTAATATCTAAAATAAGGTGGGATGAATCTGAGATATATTACAAAGGACTTTACTTTCAAAGAATAAACCACTTTGTGTTGAAGCCATTGCAGAGAGTAGTACTGATAACCTAGTGCCTTCTTTACTGATGCCCAAGCTTGCAGTAATTTCTCTAACAAGCTCTGAATGCATTTGTTTTTAAAGTGTTTGACTCCACCTAAAGCCAAATGACTACAGTATGTGTCTAGACAAGTGCAGTTGCTGTCCAGAATTAGAGGAAAGCAGACTGGGTAATACAAGTCTGATGTTTTCATCTGTATTTTTTTGCTCCCTGATGTGACTGTGTTATGGATTCATCTGGGAGGCAGTTTCTGCAAGGCTCAGCCCCGCAGAGGTTACGGCCTGAGCAATAACCAGGAGAGATGGCTATTGACTTCTCTCCTTGGACCCACTCATTATAAAGAGAATAGTAATCCTTGGAAGTAATTGATAAAGTGTAGAAAGGAAAGCCAGTATAACTTAGTATAGATGTAACACTACAGCTTGCCTCAACTTCTGTTCACTTGTCTACTGTTCTCTAGTATTTCTGCTGCAGAGTCAAACAATTACCTTTCACTCCTTAATATCTCTATTTATAGTTGGACATATGCTGCTTATATTTTCTCAGGCATAGGAGAAATGTAATTTCTGTCATATTTCACAATCCCAACTAAAAAGCAGGTAGTAGTTATGACAGTGATTACAATTATAGTGGAAAAAAATGAGCACTTATTAGTAGCCAACAAGATAGCCGATGTATGTGTAATCCAGAAGGATACTAAAGATAAAGTGGAAGCTATCAGAGAAAATGAAAGGTGCTCGTGTAGATTTGTTTTGTGTTAGAAACAGGCAAAAGTTCTTGAGATTTTTAAACTAGGTGATAATGATAGATGAGGTATATGAATTCTTGGGGAAGGCGCAGTGAGAGGACAAAACTAAATGCGTGATACCACACAGCACTGTGGAAATGCAGATTCAACAAAGTGATAGACAAGTCACATGCAGAGATGTACAGGTGCCTCTACAATATCATGTTGTGCCATTTGCTACAGTTTTTTATTTCGCTTTAAGACGTTAGAAGAAATTACATGTTACAGATGCTGCCCTGGCTGGCATGCACAGCAACGGTACAGGTGGTGAATATCTGATCAGATTAGTGACAGGTTCTTAGCAGGTCAGAACACCATGAAAAACACATACTGTGTGCAATTCTTTTGTGTACCTCTGTAAGAATTTTTTTTTGTCAACAATTTTCCCAGGACAATGGCAACACATCTGTATTTCCTTCTCTTTCTTAATTATTGTAGATATATTGTAAGAGTCCGCTGTAAAGTCAGGATCTGTAATCCCCAATGCTCAGGGTTGTGTGGATGTGAGGAATTGGAAACTGCCTTTGGTTTCCCCTGTAAAATAAAGAGCTATTATGACAAGATGAAGGTTTGTGCTATGTCAAAACACATAGGGCTGGGTTCACTTGCTGTGAACTTTCACACTCTGGACCTGGCTATGGTGTACTTGTCTACAATAAAGGATTTTGTCACCAAGGACACCTACAGCCTTTGTTCTGCTTAATGATTAGAATTTACAAGGGCAGCTAGAAATGTGATTGAGGACAGCCCGCAAATTCACTGTACTTGATTAGTCAGATGAAACTCTCTCTCTTCCAGGCAGTTTAAGGGAGCCTGCATGTCAACTGAAATTCATATTAAACTTAAATATTTTTAATAGAATGTTTGTCATATAAATATTTTATGTTTATATGATATTTATAATATCAACATATTTAACTTGAAATTTTCATATTCCATTTTAAATCATATTTAATTTGAGGTGGAGTACACTGTCCTGTAAACTTTAGATTCTCTGTCTTTCGGGAAAGTTCTTGTACTTGAGAATGAATTCCTGAGGGGGAAAAATTATATTTCTTTCCTGAAGGAAATACCAAATGAAGCGAAGGTATGCATGCTGCCATTCTGCGCCATGCTGAAATTTAGACTAAGTAAGGGTTGCAAAAGCTTGGGCCCATTGTGTAAGGTCTTCATGTGCTTTATAAACGTCTTAAGTCTTTAAACTTTCTCAGTTCCCCTGGGACTTCTCTGCTTAAGAGAAGGAAAGGAATAACTCTATCATACACTCTCCACACTGCATTGTCTTAACACCCATGTGTTGCATCAGCTGTTGCAAGTGCCGTTTATAGGCTGTTCATAATTCTAGCAGATGTTCATTTTGGATAAGAGGAGTTTGAGGAATAGGATTTCTCTTTGAGTTAGACAAAAAAATACGGTATTACTGTGTTTGAACTAGAGTAATAGAGGATCCCCACTAATAAGAAAACATTCTTTTAGCTTTTCAGAGCGAGACTAGACACCAAAAACTCTAAAACATCAAAATACAAGGTCCTTATTCAGTCTATGAAGCATTTTTGCACAAATCGGAGAAAAAAAATATATATTTCTTATTAACTGTTATCATGTGCTTTACTAAGGTATATTGTGATGACCCCTTGAAATCATCAAGGAGGCAGTAGAAGACCGATTCTAGTTTTGAGATTAAAGACATTGAATGTTCAGTTAGTGGGAAGCAGTCACAATTGACAACTTGCGCTATTTTATTGCTATCCAATTAACATTTATTTCTCAATATGGGTGTTATTACTGATTATGATACGTGTGTTATACACGATTGTCACTGTCTGAAAGATATAGGTAAGTGTTGACTTTCTAATGACATTCACTGAAACAGTCTTAAAATTTTGTAGTCGTTATTTAAAATTGTCAAATGCTTAGACAAATAATTGAAGTACTGATATCATCCAATAATAATTTGCATTTATGACAGATTACTGAGGCAATGCAAGCGGTGCTGCTGGCAGAAGTTCGAAGGACTATGAATACCTTGAGAAGGACGGCAATCTGCAGAGAGTCATTGGCCACAGTTGAGAATGGAAATGGTAAGTTGTGGACACTGCCAAAGACTGAGGAGAGGGATTTGCAATACATTAAAAATGTTTCTTTGCCGTGTAGGTGGAAAATTTATTGGTATATTCTTTTAGAAGAATTTTCTCTAGTACTCAGAACAAGTTAGGAGTATGAGTTCATAATACATCATTTCTGTATAAGACAAGCCAAATGGCCTATTCCTGACCTTATCAGGCTGAGTTTTCTCATATAATTGTGAAAGAGCTAAAGGACTTTCACACTCTCTCATCATTGCTGAACATTAAAGAAAAAAGGTAAAGTTTCTTTGATTGTATGATGGTTCTGGTATTGTAAATACATTTACAAATAAATGAAGCACCTTTTTTGAAATAGAATCAGTAAATCATATTGAAAAGAAGTTTTACAAATTTATCTCTTCAATGACATCAGAACTTATACAGCACTAAAAATTAATTGCTTAAATTTTATAACTTCATAATGTAATACAGAATATTTTATTTTTCTTTTAGAAATAACCTCCGTGAAGGAGATATCAAATGCATTTTACAATTAGATCATTTCATTTTACAAGAAGCTTACTCTTTGCAACTTTACAATGGTGCTAATGTTTATGGTAAAAATGATTGAACCTGAATTTATGTTATGAAGTTATACTCTTTTTTTTTTTTAGCCCATTAGCTGAGTCTTAAAATTAAGTGACCTAAATTTTAGATCCAATCTTATTAGTGAGCCTTCTCTTGGGAAACTAATTTATAATCTCATTGAGTGTGTGTGTCTGTCATGAAAATTTGTTACCAATCTGCTTGTTCAGGATACTAAAAATGATCAGTGACACTTGCTTCAGGCCACGAAAAAAAAATGGTGTCTCTATAATTTGGACTGTTGGAATATAGTGAAACTCAAACACTTTGAATAATTGTCATATATGAGTTTATACTTTGCTTACACTGAAGATTGCTTTGAATCATTTTATTTTTGTGTTGTTTGGGACAAGATGCATTGCAATTAAAACATCCCCGGCTATAAAGTTCATATATGGATTTGATTTCAAATTTCCTGAATTTTTGTGGTGCATTTCAATGTGCTGTTTTGACATGGATTACAACAAAAATGGGACTAACTTGAAGTTGAAAATGCAGATATCTGCAAACTCCAGATGTGTTTAGGTCTTTGGGTTTGTTTCAAAAACCTTCTATACTAGATGAAAAAACACTTCTGTTACAAAGAGTGTGTTGGAATGATTACAAGAGTCTAGCAGTCAATTGTTGTTTAATTCGAATTTAGTATTAAGTCTCATACAGGTTATGAATTAAGGGGAGCTTTCCACTGTCCAAAAGGGGAGTTTGGTGGTTTGATTGTCTAGTAAAAGATTTTTACCATCATTTCATTCTTAACCCTATTATTTGAAGGTTATTCAAGAAGCAACTAGGAAATTGCTTTGCTAGAATGTGCACAGTGTTCGTATGAATTTACACTGGTTGGGACCTTTTTTTTTTTTTTTTTCATACTTCATGATCTGAACTACATAAATAGATCAAGTACATAAGTATATCCTGTATAGCAGAGTGAATTTTTTTGACATACCATTGTTCAGCAACATAATGTATCCTGAAACAGACAGAAAACATGTAGGAAGACTAGGAAAGAAATGTTACAGTATGAGTATCTAGTAATATATTACCTTTCTTTTTGATCTAATTTCCATTAACATTTTATTTTTTTGTGTTACTTGTCACAGTATGTAAATAGCACAAATATTCTTGGGTTTGTTTGTATGGTTTTCTAAAAGGCACTGCGAAACTTGGTGGGTTTATTCAGAATTGAACAATTTTTTTGTGATTTCTCATGTTAAAGAGAAACTATTTGTGGCATGTAATGATATGCAGAAATTATTAAAAACCCATCCAGTAGTAAGTCCACTACCAGTGTAATTACTAAGACGAGTAATTAAGTCTGATTTTAGTCATTCATCTGATAGGTATGTCATCTTATATCTTATTATATACTCTGTATTTATGGGTTGTACAGCAGCTGTCATCTTGTGCAACATCAAGGTAAAGGTTAAATATTTTTTTCAGGTTTTTAAGTCATAATTCAAGACTGGGATCATGCACTCTGAACCAAAGTAAAAGTATCTGAGTCTTGGCTGTCGTCATCATTGAATTTTTGTTTAATTGGAATTAATAGATTTGATCTGAAGATGTTTAACCTTGTTTAACTCAACAAATTTCCATTGAAGTCAATAGAAGCTTTCCTTAAAAAGACAAACTGAACTTTCACAATTTGACCTTCAGTTTTTATTATCTTTGAAGTTTATAGTATATTATATAGTTGTTTTTTCAGAAAGCTCCTTACTCCTTAGGAAGCTCCTGCATCCTTACTTCATGGTTACGGGTGACAGCATTTACACAACAGCTTCACTTGCTGAATAATTTAAAATGCTATATTTTTCTCTGCAGCTCCATACAGACAGAATTGTTTAATTGAATAAAAAAAAGATAAAAAAAACCCAATCCATAACACATTTTTTCAGAAACAAAGAAAAGGAATTAAAGCTATTTATGTAAAGCGTGCCAGAGAAAGTGTTAACTGTGTTCTGTCCTAGTAAATTCTGTCATTGTTGCTAAAAGGAAATATAAATGCAAACATCTGCAATTTCTTTATGTTAACGTCAGATATAATAATTTTGGTCCTGTTCCAAACATATTGATAGCAATCTTACCATTGATTTCTGCAAGCTTTGCTTCAGTTCTTCAAAGAAGCTGAGGTTTTGCCTAATTTTTTTGACATTCGTCATAATTCTAAAAAGTACATTGCACTCTAACCCTTCTTGCCTTTTTCCTAAACACTGATAATCTCAGGTAATGGTATAATTTAACAGGTTGTCAGTGCGGTATTGTTTTCCACTGCCAAGTGAGTCAGAGGCAGTGATTTTAAAACCTTAAGAATCTATCCACTTTTATTTGCATAAATGAAGAGGTTTGCTGGCATTCTTCATTAATTTTTCATTTGTAGTATTTGATCTTATGACATACATACCTAGTCCATACCAAGTCACGTGCAGAACTTCTTTGATTGGAAGAAAAATGGTGTTAATACCACTGTTGTCATTCAATAGCTCAGTGATTGGATACAAAGAAACTGGATAGTCCCTCCTGTAGTTGATCTGAACCCTTATCTTCCTCAACAGTAGTTCATTGCTTATCCTCAAGGCATTCTGCAGTGAGTCATCTACAGAAATTGCTTCACTTTTTATGGAAATCTGAAAATATTTGCAAGGGTAAGGGTTAGAAATGAGATTCCCTCACATCTAGGTGTGTTGCGTGTAGGACTGTGATCTTTTAGCTACTGCACTACTGAAAATTGAAGCAGTTTACTATGTGCTATCCTTGGATGCCTATTTCTTCTACACATAGAGAACCAAAACTATCTTATCTGAAACAGCATTATAGCATACAAGTTCTTCTGGAATCATGTGCCTCTATTTTTTGTAATATGTGAAGAACTAGATTTATTTACATTTTAAGAAAATTGTGAGGATATTATATTGAGGAACTGATGTACGTGATATTCCAGGAAT
>NW_009648526.1:1719496-1761972 GCF_000708025.1 Charadrius vociferus | reverse complement strand
AAAACTGGAAAATTGAAAGGAAAGCATGAGGTACAGGCTTTATTACTAAATACAAATTATTATTTTACTGCCTCTTAGATTTATGAAAAATTTAAATGCGTGTTGTGGTTCAACCCCAGCCAGCAGCTAGGACCATGCAACTGCTCACTCAACTCTCCCACTCCCACCCCCACAAGAGTAGGGAGAAAAGGAGGGGAAAGGGAAAAAAAACACCTCATGGGTTGAGATGAAGACAGTTTGATAGAATAATAATGGAAAATGAAAATAACAATAATAATAAGGTAAAAGAATATACAAGATGAAGTAATACAACACAAATCCCTCTCACCACCTGGTGAATTGGTTGCCCAGCCTGTCCTGAGCAGTGAGCGTGCATTCCCGCCCTGGGCAACCCCCATTTATATCCCGACCGTGATGTTTATGGGATGGAACATTCTGTTGGCCAGCTTGTTCTGTCTATGCTCCCTCTCAGATTCTGTGGGAAGCTGAAAAAAGTCCTTGACTAATATAAACATCATCTGGCAACAACTAAAAGAATACACATTATTGACATTCATTTCATACCAAGTCTGAAACACAGTGACCACTAGAAAGAAAATTAACTCTATCCCAGCTGAAACCAGGACAATGTGAAAAATCACACCACTAAGACGAGCTTGCAATAAATTCTGGTTTGCACTTAATTCCTAGTTAAAAAACTGCTAATGATTCAAGCTTTTAAGTATATTTGAAAGCTATTAGCTATAACCTCATCTTTTGTATGTGGCTTTGGAGCTCTTTAAACTATTCAATTAAATAAATTGGTTCTTGCAGGAAAAAAGCTTCTACTGATAAATACCAGAGTGAAATTAATGGTGGCAATTGAATTCCATAGGTTAGTGTAAAGAATTGTCAAAGACTTATCTAGAATATAACAATATGTTTTGTTAAAATGAGGAATCCATTCAGTAATGGTAAATCAATGAAAGGCGGGATATAACAGCTTCTGTTCACCAGAAGAGTGTAGTGACCTGCAGCAGAGGGTTTTCAAACACTTCTATTGTCTGGGTTTCAGAAATCTGTCCAGTTGCAGACAACTTTATGTCAACTCTTAAGAAGTCATTCTGTGACAGTGTCTTTCTGTATAGCAAGTGAATCTTCTTGCCTGCCTGCAAAGTCTTAAGGTTTTGTCAAAGAAGTGCAGACAAGGAGAAGGGTTGTTCTGTCTCTGATATTTTCTTACATATTGTCATCTCGTTACAACGTCCTGCCTTTTCATATTGGTCCAAATCTGCATTCTGACTCTGTATTTAAACAAACAAAAAAGACCTGAAAGACAACTCCAACTCTGAGCATTAGTCTACTTGAACCATTGATATCGCAAAGATTACACAGGATTTCAATGAGAACTTGTCATTGGTTGCCAGATTGCTGGGGAAATAAGTTTTAGGGGTGAAAAATGCATTGATACTCTTATTTACTGTAACCACACGAATGTAATTTGTTTTGTTTGTGTCCTGGTGAAATACTACATGCCCAGAAAACTTGAACATCTGAGGAATTAATTTCTGGCTTAACAGTTTGCAATCAGATAAATGTACATCTGTCCTTACATCCTTAGATTTCCCTTACTGTGTTAGTTTCAAGTTTGGATTTGGGCTTGTGACACATGTAATGTATTCAGTCTTTGAAACTGCTTGCCTTGCTGTGGCTGGGTTCCATGTGCAACATGAAACAAGTAATCAAGCAAATCTGGAAAAAGGTGCCCAGACAAAATGTGCTGGAGTCCTAGAAATGCACAAAACCAGAAAATGAAAGCTATTGGTGCAGCTCTTGGGAAATCTGTCTTCGCCTGTGGATTGACAACTTGTACAATGAGGGATTAAGTGGGGACGGGCAGAGAATTCATGGGACTATTTCTGATAAACAGAAGAAGAAAAGGCTAAAGAGGAGAGGAGAATGGAATACAAAGTAATGAGGTCAAAAGAAAAAAGTCTAGGAAACTGGAGAAGAAAAAAAATTATAAGCACGGCAATGTGAACATGTACAAAATGTTACTAGTTTTCTGATGGAAATCATAACCAGAGAACTGGTTGCTGATTAAAAAAATTCACAAAGAACTTGATCCCATTTCTGGTATGATAAAGGCTATTGAGTTGAGTTGGAACTAGGAAAAAAAACAGGAACCAGGAAACTTAAGGTGTTTTACCCTATGTAGGCTGTTTAAAAATTTTATTGCTTTAGAGGAACCAATAGTACTTCCTGCTGCTTTCTCAGAGTAGTTCAATTTTTCAAGGGTATTGAGATTAAGTATCTCCAGTATGGCATATGAAGATCTAGAGTATGTCTCCAGAGCTTGTGTTTCCACTGGCCAAAAAGTAAATGCAAAAGGACTAATAGATTGCACTTGGTAGTGATGAAATTACATTTGCATGAACCCTGTCACGGATAGAGTAATGCACTTCACTCCTAAGAGAGTAGCAATAATATAATTATTGATATAAAACAGCAATTTAACAAAGTTTGATAGTAAATGCGATAGTGGTTTAACAAGATTTGATGGCAAGGCACGCTTGGCTATTTACTGCATAGAGGACAGGGTCAAACAAAACCGTCAGGGAGACTCTGCTGTTGAGTCGAGGTTCAGAGAGGACCGAGCCCCTTGCTTTCTAAACTCCTTCTCAGAGAGGAGTCTAGATGTGGCTGGATCCAGTCCGAGCCCCAGACGGTTTATGTCTAAAGAATTATATGTGCACAATCACTCTGAGATATAATCTTAGGGAAGCTTCAAAGTTTAGCATGCTATTAACAACTTCCTGAGGGTCTGTTGTGGCAAGGAATCTCTCAGTCTCAAGAAGTAACCTTGAGAGGCGTCCTTACCTAAGGGGAGATCCTGGTGTGCTGTCATTCAGGAGAGCTCAAGGGGCTCTTGAACTGTTCACTATGGGGGTAAGATGATTGACTTACAGTCATGTTTGCCTGTCGATCACAGTGCCGGTATTGTGGTTAGGTGGACATGTTGCTCAAGTTAGCCCTTGGCTATTGCGTTGTTATCTGTCTCCCCAAAACCACGTTGAGCCAGATGTGTCCGTCACAACTAGATGCGCCCATTATGACCACCACAGGTGGTTATCGTGCTTGGGCAGGGTTACGGGAGAATAAAGGTCAGTTTTGGGGGCAGGGGTCCACACCATCACAAACCCACCCTAAATTCTTTCCAGGAACAATATTTTCTCTGTTATGTCAAAATTCTGTTAACAAAATGTAGTGAGAGCTGATGCAGTTAGGTCAAAGTAGAATCCTGTTCGTATAAATTGAAGTCTGAATCAGACCACCGTTGTCATGAGGTAAGCATAGGTTTTGGTAAAAATGAGTGAGAATGGTGACATGAAGAAAACTTTACACTTCAGGAATTCTTTTAATACATGGATCCTCCAAAAATGTCTAAACTGAAATGTCCTTTGGAGCCTCACAGTGTCTGTGATTAAAACACATAGTATTTCAAATTAAATTGACCAAAACTGTCCCTCTTACTATGTAGTCTCCCTGTGCTTTGAAGTATTTCCAAATTTTAGTTTTAGAGCAACAGCTGAACCAAACGCTAAGATCATTTTCTTGCAGTTGTTACTTTTCAACTGGTTTGACTTTTGGCTTCAGGCATCTTCCTGTCTGGCATCTCTCACATTTTTCCAGTTTAACCCTCTTCTCCTGTTGCATGTTACATCTTCCTCCTGGATTCTTCCAGGCTGTTTTATTCCTTTACGTTCCCATCTTCCACTTCCTCTTTTTCCTGAGAAAAAAAGAATGTTACAAATTATCTGCAAAATGAAATTTTCTTTCTCTGTCCGCTCTGTTCTTATTAGCGTAAACATTTCAGCCAAAAAGAACAGAAAGTTTTTTCGATGGAACTGAAGTTTTGTTCATACACATAACAAAGTTCTTTAAACTATTAGGCTTAATTCAGGCTGTTTTAAAAAAATCTCTGGCAGGCTGATTTTGTGTATGTGCATTAGCAATAAGCACTGTAAGAAATAATTGTATAATCAACATTCCATCACTATTAATGAGAATTAGAGTTGTCTCTAATCTCGTTTTAGTCCATGAAACAGCAAACCAATTAATCAGTGTTTGTTTGATGAATGGACTTTGAGTATAAGCTGGTGACAGCAGTAGCTTTCCTCTGTACTGAATATGCATTAAAAATGAGTGTATTATATCCTCGTTTCATATTACAAATATTTCCAGTAAAAGAATACAAATCAATGTTATATTTTAGCATCTAACCTGTGGTTTAACTATACCACTGTATCATGTCCTATATATCCAATTAAAACTGTATTTTGATCCAGTAGTCTTTAATATTAGTGGTCAAGTACTAAAGGAAGTAGGCTTAAAGACTCATTCTAGAACTACAGCTTATTTCATTCCATGCGTCATATATTTTACCAGAGAACTCCTTAATGTAGCAGAAATCAGATTTGGTGTGTATTTTTACACAAAATCAAATTGTACAGGCGCCATCTCAGACTCCTCCAAAACATTAGGAAGGATAGGATTCACTGGTCAAGGAGGCAGTAAGAATGACGTGTATTCTGAATTCAAATGAACACTATAGTTCGGGCAATTTTGTTTTCTATGTACTTTTTTTCAGTATTTACTAAATGAGAAGGATCTCTAAGATACCTCTGTTTAGTTCTTTAAACACTCTTTTTTGGGGGCCGTTAATACAGACATATAAAATTACCATTGGTTCATTTTTAGTCTCTACTGTTTATTTAGAAGTTGATTTGGTACAGGCAAAGTACAACACAAGTCTTTCAAAGGTTTGAAAGCTGGTTCTGAGCTGGGCTTCAAAGTAACAAGCGAAGGAGCTGCAGTGTCGCCAGCTTTTTTGGAGCAAGCCTAGTCTCTCTTCTGCTGGTTTGGGTTTTTTTGAAAAGCCACTCTTTGTCACACCTTGCTTCCTTATTCTGAATGTCTCCTTGCCTATCTTGTTCTTAGTCTAACGTAATGTTCAGACTTGCTAATAGCGTATAATTTGTCATCTTTATAGGTTAGTTGGAACTCTCCTTTTTTTTGGTGACTCATTTAGTATACAGAGCCATGGGTCAAATAAGCCTCCTGATGTTCCCTTAAAGCTGGAAGAGATGAAAACATGCCATGGAAAATAAGTGTGTTAGTTACAATACAATGTTTTAATTTCTTGTGTGTCATGCTTTCTTTTTATCAAGTTGTGTCTGTATAACATGAGTCTTAGTTTCATCCACGAAGGTAGACAGAACAAAACCTATTGTATTTCACGCTCGTTAGGTTACGTTTTGAAGTTTGTCTTTTCACTATTTTAACTTAGCAATACTCCGGATCTTTAACTGCCCAGATTATTGTGTTCGTTGTCCACGCTGTTAAGTAGCTCTCAGGCCTTAATGGTGTTTCCCTGCTTCACTCTTTCTCCTTCTTCCACTCACCCAGCTTCTGTAAAAGCTTGTGAATAAAAGAGCCAAAAAAAAGAATACTTTAGTTCGAAGTGTAACACTTCCTCTAGTATGTGTTGTGCTAATAATTCTTGTAAAGCTGGAGATTTTCTCTTCTGAGAAGCAGACTGAGGGGAGGGAAAAAGTACTTCTATGTATAGTCCATTATTAGTACTGAAACTTAGCCATGTGCTAATAGCCATAGAGCAGAACAACAAAATATCAGAATACCTTGTTTATATTTATAATAACACTCAATCTAGATTTTTTTTCTGGGCTGTATTGGTGTTCTGTAATCTCCAGTCTCCTGATACTATTTTTATGAATTTCTTCCTGTAAAATGTCTTTGGTGTTTGATGTTCATGTACAATGTTATGGGTACAGGAAGGTCAGGAAAGACTTAAATAGGTTTTGCCCCAGAAGGACAGGAGAGCTGGATGCCTTTCTGAGAAAGGAGTGGTTCAGAAAGGGATGGATAAAGGGGATGATCCCCAGGTAGAAGATTTTTTCTTCTCCACAATATGTGATTCTACTGCTGCTTCACTTGAAAAAGGTTTGCAAGAGTTTGGTAGTGTCTTTTTCTTTGGGCTGTGTTGCCTGGCTTTTCCTTATGGTGGGGAATAAAATCTTGCTGAGAGGTTTAGATTGCAGTTAGCTATAGCTTGGATTGTCTTGGGCTGTGTTGGGAAGCTAGACCAATCTGGAGTGTGCAGGTAACAATTTTTTCCATGCTTTGGTTAGTCTTTCCTTGTTTGACCGGAATAGCATTTAAATTTTTGTTACGATATGCGAAGCAAGTGACTGAATCATTTATAAGATACAGAACTGGTTCCTGAACCTAGTCTATAACTGTATTTGAAACGTTCCTGTCCTTGAGTTTCAGAGTATCTGACTTCCCTAGCTTGTACAAAAAGAAATCATAAAATTAAGTCAATTCAAATATTGAACTAAACAGTAATACAGTAATTATCTGGCAGTAAGACAAGTCAAATGCTTTAATAGTGGTGTTTGTTTAAAAAAAAAATCCTTGCAGAAAGAGAAATGACTTCAAACTACTGCTAGTAGTTTTCAGTAAGATGGAAATTTTTCGTTATGCGCTTTTGAAAAACACACTGAAAGGCCGAACTACTTTATTTATACAAGTCTTCATTATTAGTATCAAAGTTGAGAGTCTAGCTAACGCTCGCCCAGCAGAGCAACAGAACTACACAGTGCTTGTCTCTAATAATAAGAGAATGTCATCCGCCTCAGCAAACAAAAAATTGAAATAAGCAAGAAAGGCTTCTTTTGAATTATCAAGCTTATCCCAAAAATACTGAACCAGTTGGAGGTACGTATGTATGTATCCATCACCATGTAGAAAGTATCTCAACAGAAGTTTTAAATTTCAGGATGGAAAATGTGTTTATCTCTGTGTGCACTTCTGCACCGTCGCACATTTTTACAAGTCCCAGTACATCCATTTGCATTTCATACGTCTTACGTAATCCAGCATCTATTTTGCTTTTTATATATAAATGAGCTCACTGTTGCTTCAAAGCAGATAAACATCATTAATAGAAATAGTATTTCATATTTGGATGGTACATAGCACTAATCAGCACAAGATGAATTCCAAGTTCTGAGATTTAATGAGTATAATTGTTCAGTATTTTCTTCTGTCATGCGTGGTTCATATTTAGTGTTTCAGCATATGCTTTATTTTAAGGCCCAAAGTTAGATTCACCAAGTGTCCTACCTTTCTTCAGCATTACATTTTAGTTGTCAAACTGCACTTACTAATAAAGATGGTAATTCAAATATTAATGAATACAGAAACCTTTCCAGTACATCTGAGGAGATTTTTCCTCAAATTCAAAGTGTATCAGCAGAAGATATTTTTCTTTTTCTCCCAACTGTTGGAAAAACTCAACTTATATCACACTTAAGATACCTATCGCTAATACCCTAAAGACCAGGTGCCTGTAATGTTCTCATATGATGGATGTTAGTCACATCACCTGCTGCACTACCAGAAGATGCTCAGATAGCCTAGTGAGGAAGGTGAAGTAGGAACCTGAAAACAGAGGTATCTTCTGTAGAATAATTAATAACTGGTCCATGTGTTCTTTTCTTCTCTACCACCCTTACATCAGGATAGGTTTTGGATTTCCATCTTCCTTTCCTTTTTTCCTTAAGCTCCAGAAGCCAATTTAAAAAAATCAAAATAGAAAACCAAAATGTATCTGACATAAATAAAGAATGCCTGCTCAGTTTTATGTAGTGCTAATGTACTATTCCTAAATTTTCTGTTCCTTTTGGAAAAGGAGCGCTGTCAAGGTTTTGCATCTCACCAGACTGGAGAGTTTAATGCAGACAATGAGTATCTCTGTCTTGACTGAAAAGACAATATTTTTTATTGTTATGTAAATCAAGCAGACACTGGTTTTAATTTTTTTTGAGGAAGAGTAGCATTTTGATATAAATTAGGAAGATCTTTCAAATAGGTGTGTCCCAGATAATCTTAGCAAATTAAGGCCATCCTCAACCCACAGGAAAGAATTCATTATTTAATTAGTATGTGCCTCTTGGAAGGTTCAAAAGGAGCCCCTTTTACTAGTGACCATTGTTATCCATGTCAAGGTATGATATATGGTGTATTATATGAATTACACTGCTGGCAATAGACTATATTAAGCAATAGTAAAAAAAATCATGAGTGTGAACCTGGGCTTTTCTGTAATGAAATTTAATGGTTTAGTAGCATGGTTAGGAATGTTTTAAAATAGGACCTGTATGTGGTTAGGGATTTATGTCAGTGCCCAGCGCACTAGAAATAAAACGAAAGCATCAGCAGAAGGCCTAATCTAACAGGCACAGCAAGCACATCTACCTCACACATAAAGGGGCAGCACGGTATGTCACGAAAAAGAACAGACTGACGGACAGGGCAGAGAGAACCGTTGTTTCCAGTCTCCTTGTGGCGATTGTACGCAGTGGCCATATTTGCAAAACAATTTCTGTAATGTTCCGTGGCTCATAAGGGAGTAACTTCCCTCAGCCTGGAGTAAGCTGGTTTCTGTGAAGGGTCTTGAATGGTCAGCACGAATGTATGCTGGTTTTAAGTTATGCTCTAATATAGCTCACAGATATTAGAAGGCAGCGCTCTCTTTCACTCGTTGACTGTGACTCTTCAAATGTGCCTTTCACCATTTGTGTTCCACTATCTAAAGAGGATTTAAGTGGTAGGACTACTCTGGAATAATAACACCCCACACACACCCCCTTCCTAAACTCCGCCAAAGTTGATATTGCAGTTTGAACCTTTGCTGTCGTGTGGATGCATTTTTCCTAAATTGATGAATGAATAACATGATGAGCATAATCTACTTAATGCAGAAGCAAGAATGATAATTTTGGACTCAGTGGTCAGATATATTACAGTATAATTTCTATCTTAAAAACAGATACTTAATATTGTGTTATAGATACATTAAATAGGAATATAATAATACAAAATTTGAGTATTTTTCCAGCTGTCTTTGTGTCATATTTGCAATTATATATGAGATTTTAGAGTAGGATGTGAGGGAGAGCTGTCCATCTTATAAAAGATATTGTTGTAGTGCTCAGTGCTTTTAGGAGTCAACCAGTAAAAGCCTTGCAACAAAACAAAAACCTTTAAGAACATTGTTTATTGAATTCTGTTGGCTAAAACTGCCAAAAATAAATTAATAGCCGTTACCGCTGCAGTGCTTTTTTTGTTCACAAGAAAAATATCTTGACATATTTTTTCATTTTGTGATTGGTGCACATTTCAAGGGTATAAATTAATCTTCAAAGGATCCTAGGGAATATCTTTCCTGGACACTTCACTTATACATCAAGTTGGCCATGTTAGCAATCTAATCACAAACCTGTAATTCAGTGGACAACAATTTCTTATTGTGAACAGCGTAGCAGCTTTTACTATCATTTAGGTCAGCCTAAGATTGCTGATGCACCATATGTTTCAGGCCATGGATGATGGATGGTATCCTCTGGTGCCCATCCCTAAGTGATTGGAAAGATTGAAGACACACAGTTCACTTAAGCTTGCTTACTATTACATCAAGTAATCAGCGTGATAGGCAAACCTGTGCTCTTTATGTCACACTGCCCAACTTTCTGCAGCGACATTGTGTCAAAAAAACAATCTAAGAACATTTCCAGATGACAGGCCAGTTACTAGAACAACCATTTAAAAACTGGATTCATCTAAAAAGCTTAATAACATGGAAAAGTCAATACAGGTTTTTAAAACACCTTTATTTATATGAACCAGACATGGTGTTTTGTTTTTAAAGGTTTTTATTTCAAGATTGAACGTATGCAACAGAAAGATGTAGTAATGCAATGCTTCTCATAGGTCAGCCTGTAGGATGTTAAAACATAGTGTTCCCAATGTAAATCAGAGAGAAATGCTACTTTGAAATAATTTTAAATGCTTTAGAAATTTGGTTAAAATTTTGTGGTTAGAAACACACAACATCAGTTTAACGTTTAAGGCAGAAATCTTTTTGATTTCCCAATGCCTGTCTCTACTGATAGCAGTCAATGTTATTTTCATTTTCCCTAACTCTATTGGGCCAGTATCTAACACGGGCAATTGAGAGCATCTTCCTTTTTATCAGGTTTTACTGTGGTGGGGAGTCTTTTATATGATACAGGAGGAAAATCCTATATGATACTCTAAGAATCTTATTTTGCATAAAAACCCTGCGAGACATGCAGCGTGTATGCCATCAGTCAGAATAAATCCAAGCAAATAATATCAAGTGAGGAGTTCGAAATGCTATAATTTAAAACTACTACTGGAGTATGTCATTGTACAAATGAGTATTTTGTTGTTTTAAACTAACTGAGTTGAAAGCTCAACCCATGTCAACCATGAAAAAGGAGCTGGGCAGTTCTGCGAACTCAAATTCTGTAAAATGCTCATATAGCCTGTCATTAACGAACGTATTTTTGTGTATGCATTTTGTAATTAAAAAGCATAGCTACTGCAAGCACTTTGATTAAATAGCTCATAGAATTACAGAACGTTTTCCTGAAGTAACAGACATTGTTTTCAATGCTAAATTTTGGCAGCCATTCTGCTGTTATCTTTTGATTTTTGTCTGAATTTCTTTGCCTTACTTGATCAGTTGCTGGTTTCACAGTTGTTACATTGACCTAGTTAGATGACTGTGGCCAAACACCAAAATAAATATATTTTTCATATTTGAAGTGTGCGAGTTAGTGAGAATTACTAGTAAAAATAGTCTAAAAAGCATTTGAAAACTAGCCACTCCAAAGTCAATTTCAAGGCAGGCTTCCTCTTGTCAGTCCTTTGATCGCTGAGACACTGAATTCCATAACCAGAGACAATTGAGGCAGCAGCTTCTAAAGTAAATATTAAACTAAGGTAATGGAAAGAAAAAGCTATTCTGAGGATGAGAGTTTGGAGAGCAGTGATTAACACTGACTTTAAAACCAAAGCAGTCAAAGAGGTGGGGAGGAAATGAGTTGATATTCGTGAGGCTCATCATTTAACTGCAGAGCAGAAATTGTTAGAAAGCTGAATAATTCTTTTAGACGTTGCCTGAATACATGAACCTGTCCGTGTTAGAACTGTGCTTTCTGCAGTTGCTGACACTTTGGTTGCTTACTGAGACACCTCTTGGGGAGAGGTAAGTTTACTGGGCTGTACTGGAACTTGTCCTGATATGAGGGTGCTCCCAGTTAAAACCTTGCGCTCACACTGGAGCTCTAGAGCTGAGAGAGTGACGCAAATCGAAGTATGCAAAGATGAATGAAAGCATTTCAAATATAAAAGGCACTAGACTAGAATAGTTCAGTTGGAAGGGACCTACAACAATCATCTAGCCCAGGCCACTGCTTTGGCCTTGTCAATGAAAGAAAGACCTATAATTAAGTAAAAAGATTTTAAATGTCTGAAAATACATTTTTCTTCAAAGGAGAGTCAATGAGAGTGAATGAGAGCAACTTCTGGAAAGTTGCTTTAGCAATCCCATAAGCCGGATATGCAATAGGAACTGTAAAATAGGGCACAATCAGAGTCAAACTTTCGAACTTAAAAAGGCAGTATTAGTTTAGACTTTCAAACTAAAAAGGCAGTACAGCCTCAGCCAGTGTGAATTGCAGGCAGCTAAATGCCTTTAAAAATCTGAACAAAATATTCTCAGTTCCTAATATAAAAAGAATTCACTGCTCTCACCTGAATTTAATAGTGTCCCACAAGTCAGGATTGCTTAGATGACTGAAAACGCTTTATATTGGTCAGGCAGCGTTGGCTCTTTTGCTTAAAAGGAGTGTTCCTTAACTATCCCACGCATGGAGATAAGCATTCCATTTCTGCTGAAAGCAAATGCAGTGTAATAATCATGAGGTTTTGCGAATATGTATTCTATGAAATCAGTAGCATCACGTCAGTGAAGTTTTGCGAATATGTATTCTATGAAATCATAGAAATGGAACCACATCTAAGTCATTAGGAAGACAGAGATTACATGTTGAGAAAAGCAAATAACTTCATTTCTGAGGGAAGCAGCAGAGCAGGTAGATTTTGGCTGTCATGCACAACGGGGGTTTTTCTGTATCTTTTAAATGAGGCACTTCTCCCTGAACAGTCAGCCCTATCACTGCAGTAAGAAGCCTGCGATAAAACAGATTATATTTTTTTTCAGTCGCCACAGTTAAACAGAAAGGAGGCGAAGCTTTTAACTACTGCAATCTGCTGTCCCTTTTAAAATCCTGTAAAGATGGCAGACACTTATGTTAAACACAGTGGATTGTTGGAAAAGTTAACCGTGTGCATCCAGAAGTGGCAGAATATGGACTAAGGTGCAACCTCAATCTGTGCTGTAATAAAGTAGCTGTTCATCTGTGGTCAGAGATCGTCATGAAAGACCTTGAGTTCCTTCACTTTATTTTGCAGAAAGGCCATCAGACAGCTTTGCATCATCTAACTCTATCAATCAAGGACCTCAACCACTGCTTTCTGCTGAAAGCTTTCCTGTTTGGCTCTGTTTTTCACAGACAGCTCAATAACTTGTCTGTGGAGCTGTGATAAATGTACCATGTGCTTCTAAACTGTCTCTTTAACGCTGAACTGAATTTCAACTTGTAATGCTTGTGACTAATTGTTTTAATCAGAAACATTTTATTTATTTCCACTTACTATTCCATAGTCCCTGATTATCCCTTTTTTCATTTATTCTCTGGCAGTGGTAACGTTTGAAGGTAACGTTTGAACGTTATGTACAACAGGCTGCTGGAAAACTACATTTTACTCAGCAAATAAGATGCATAGTATAAAGAATAAAACTCAAGTGAAATTGTATGAACAAGAAATATAAATTTCTAATACTTTTTTTCTAGCAAAGTACATATTAAGCCTGTTTTTAAATATAAATTTTCTTGCCTCTGATTTGTGAGCCAGTCCTAAGTGGTTTTTTCAGTATATATAAAACTAGGGCTGGTATCACAGAACCTCGTGCTGTTTGGGCACAATTGTCTGGTTTTGCTGAGGAGGCCCAGAATAGAGCTATTACAGCAAATGAATAACTTCTCACTCTGAAAGAAGGTGGTTCTTTTAGATCAGGTTGTAGGTCAATGGCAGGGCAGGGTGAGGAAACTCGTATTGCAGCTGTCTGCAAATGAGCTTCACTCCTGATACAACATAAAAAGGACTTCAAGGTTGGTAAAGGTTAAAAATTGGATATGGGGACCAATATGTAAAATACGGGGAGGCAGAAGAGTTTTCACAGTTGCACACAAACTCTACAGGCAGTTGCGTAGCTCATGCATTTTTAGCACTTATAACGGTATCACAAAATCCGAAAGACGACTGGTATTAAGTGCAGTTTAATGATTGAGAAACTATGATGATTTTTGACAAAAAAGCATGTAACGTGTTGTAGTAAAAGTCCTAATAATGAATGCATGTAAAAGCTTTGTGTTTTGGGTTGTTAGACATCTTGGAGTTTATGAGCAGAGAAACTATTCCTTTGAAATAAAAAAAAAAAATGATTGCAGTATGTTTATCGCTGTGATAAAGTGCAAGTTCTACTTAGAAAACTAATCAGAAAACTGATTAGTTCATGCAACTTGTAAAACTAGTACACATTCAGCAACAAAGTCTGGGGGGGGACACGGCATATGAAATGTTTTCTTAATAAAAAATAAAAGCTGCAGATGGCAGAATCTGTTCTGGGATATATGAATGTGTCTCCTATCAAGCACAGGTGTGCTAAAAACTGCCAACTAGAACTTCAATTTGGCCCAAAGTTAGCTAGAACATAGCAAAATGAAGAACTAGTTTTCTACTTTTCTCTGTAGTGATTTTAGTAGGAAAAGAAGAAAGAGCATAAGGCATGTTTAATTGCTTTTGGGAATACTCTTATTCCAGGGTAAGAAGAATAAATATTGTACACTCTGGAAAGCGTGTTGATTTTTAGTGGACAGTACTAATTTACACATTCCTCACTTAGAGCACAGAGGTAATACTAAAAATGGATCCTTTGATGGGTGTAGTAAAAAATACATATACTGGGACAATTCGCATTGACCGTGTCACTGCATAAATGTGCAGAATAAAAAGTGGAATGGAATGGCATTGTTGTACTGCATGAAAAGCAGGACAAGCGGTAGAAAACAGCGGCCCACCATGCATTACCTGTCTCTACAATGACACAGGGACAGAGCATACATCGGAGCACAGCTGGGAGATTTAACAAATTTAGTGTGGGGCATCTATCCGGGATGATTTTCTGTAAGAGAATTATTTCCTGTTATTACAGTATTAGCTGGGTACAGTAACCTTTCTGACTTCTACTTCCCATACTTATACCCTTGCAAGCCCGTAGTGACATCCACTCTGTAGTACCTGTTTCTTGCTCCTGCTGAGCAAAGCCAAATAGAATTTCTGCTTATAGGCGATCCTACTAAATGAATCTCTTGAGTTCCTCCTCTTTTTCTGCTTAAAGCATTTTTAGATGTTGGTTAAGAGATGTATCTCAAAATTGTGAATCTAATTCCAGATTGCACTGTTCTGCTTCACGCTGTTTTACCAGTAAACAATTAACATCAGCCCTGCTGATTTATGTAATAGAAGATTTACTCTGCTAGGCAGAAGCTTCTGCTGATGCACAGCGTTGGAGGGTCTTGTTGGGGGAAAATGGGTATGAAGCTATTGTGAACAACTCTTTGACTTCCAAAATGACTTTTACTCTTGTAGCTATAAAATAGAGCAGCCATAAAACAATCTGGCTGTGTTTTTTTCTTTTTATGATATTTTTCAAAGATCCCAGATGTATTTGTTTTTGAAGAGAGGTGTGCCTTTGGAATACCAAGGCACTGTTCAGAAAGGGGGAGCAGGGAAGGGGTTAAATTAGGAGCACAAGTATACTAGACAGTGGTTGCCCACTATAGAGCTTGTGTTGATTGTAAAGCGGAGTGAATGTAATGTTTTTTAGGAAATCTGCCAGACTTATAAAAGTACAAATGTTGTCTAGTGGCAGAAAAGAAAGCAAAACAAGACTAAGTACATTTTACTGATGCACTGGATGCAGTAAGCAATTCTTTCCCTTGTGGAGGCTACTGCTGCCTTAAATACATGAAGTAAGGCTGCAGGCAGATTTTTGAGCAACTTTTATAATCTAATCTATTTATAATTAAATTTTATTTCAATTGCATGCAGGCTGGGAGCACAGGAGCTGGTTACTGTTACTGGTTCCCTAAATGAATGCACTAAGATTTAGAAGCTGGATTCACTAACAATGGTATCTACACACAGAAGTGAAGTCCCAAAATTGTATTCCGGGCACACACTTGACTCAGTGAAACATTGGGATAGATTATGTAGAGACAGTGTGTAATTCCCCTTGCAAAGTCCTCACAAGCGCAGAGGGAGGACATGTGGTCAAGACAATCCCTTGTGCTAGCCACCCTGGCTATTGCCTGCTACTAGGTCTTTAGAGGCAGTGATAAATTTAAGGGTAGTCATCTGACTTGCCTTAATCAGCACTAATTAAAAAGATCTAAATGGCTCCTAGCAGCCCCTGGATCCGGAGGATACAGATGCTCTCTCCCTAGTGGTATGCCAGTCTCCAGTGTGGAGGTAAATTCCATCTGTAAACGTCGGGGTAATATTTCAGTCAAAAGTTGTACAGGTGTACAGAAGAGCTGGTACATTGTGAAGGTATAAGAAGAATGTAAATAACTGCAAATATTACTAAGTTACTTACGTTGGTTGTGGGGCCTTTTGGGGAGGTCATGTTCTTTTCTGTTGACTCTCTCTGAAAAGGTATGGCATAAATAGAGGAGAGCTTAAAGACAGGCAAGAAAAGTTAACAGGCTTCTGTATAATTTTAAAAGCTGGTTAGTTGAAAGAGGAGGTAAATTGGAAAGAACATTGTAGAAGTATACAGAATTCCAAATTGCTTGGCAAAAGTAAATCAACTACTCATTCTTCATCTTTTCTCACAATTCCGGAACATGCAGACATGCAGATAAACTGGAAGGTTGAAGCTTTAAAAAGCTTAAAGGAAAATGTTCCTTCATGATACCTAATGCCTCAGATTTCCCTTCAATGAAATGGGGCAGCATTTTTTCCTCCATCTCCACCAAATATTGAAAGTTTCCGAGTTCTTAAACACCAGTTGCTATGCAAGTTAAAATTAGCTTATGCAAAGTAATACAGAATTGAATAGAGCGCAACAATTTTTCTGTAGTCTTTAACGTAGCCTCTAGACTTCAGTGTCTAAAGGACATCCTCCATAAAAGTAATTATGGTGACTTTAAAAAGACATAGAAAAGCCCCTATAGCTTTTGCAGTTCCTGTAGCCAATTGTATTCCTGGGGGGGTATTCAGACATCAGGAGAACCTGTGCATTTATCTTTCCTTACAAATCAGATCTCAAAAAATCTGCAACAATGGTATTTAGAAATTTGGCCTTACGATGCTAATTCATGCAGAACATAAGCAAACATGTGGGTAGCTTCCTGCAAATTCATACAAGCAGCTGTAGCATACCTGAGGAATGAGATGACAGCGTGTGGAGCTCAGACCCAGCACCCAGGGTGAAGTCAAAACTGAGGGTATCCAAGGTCTGGAATGGAGTAGTGACCCTCGGCCTTTTGCATTGTGAAATCTAACAGTGGGCGAGAGAATGAATTTTAGTATACTGCCTTCTCTTCTTCATGAGCCACCTACTTTGTTTCTGAGTGGAACTGTTGATGAAGTGATCAGGAGAAAATGGTTCTTGGCCTGGCATGCTCTAGGCTTGTCGTTTACTCACTGAGGAAGGAATATGTTAGCTTGAATTTAAATAAAATAATCTTATTTAAATTATCTTAAAAGTAACTTTTGTTAACTTGTATTAAATGAGGTGCCAAACAAATGCGCTATCGAAGTCTGTCTCTTCAAAGTACAGCCACTGAATGGGAACCATGTGAACATGAAGAGAAAAGACCTTAAAGGAGGTGTTAGTCAGGTATTATATTTTGTCGTTAAAGGCCATCTAGGAGAAGCAGTAAAATAATCGCCGTAGTGAGGATTACAAAGTATGTCATATTACACCTCACTGTAAATATCACTTTAATTTTTTATGGCACAGATTATTTGTAAATTTATTTTATATACTGCATAGCACGTAAATGTCACTGGATCTAAAACCCTTATCCGGGAAGCTCATTAGTTGAGCTGTCTGCTTCTGTATATCTGCCATCAGCATCTGGTGAGAGGGCTGCTGCTGACCCTGCCAGACTTGGGTCATGAGGTCAGCAGGTCTCATTTATTATTCAAAATTGCTTTCTGACCTTTTATCAGCTAGGTCAAACAATGCTGCATTCTCCTTGGTCAAATTTTATAGTGAAATCAGTATCGTGCACAGATAATATAATTACTAATCTATGTGAGTCTCATTCCTCTCTCTCCAAAAACGTACTCACTTTGAGGTTGATGAAGTTCGAAGAGTTGCCTGTACGAATGCTTCAATGTACGCATCAAGACCGTGTGTGTACCTTGTCATCCTGGTGAAACAACACATGTAGCTTCACATCTAATTCATGCTTCAAATTGTGCATCTACTTTCCACTGTCGTGGTACTGAGACAGCTAAAGGTAGAGCTCCATAGTTAACAGATGACGTCTTGTTTTTATTCCTCCCATTCCTTTGAATAGATTCCGTTTCGCTATTTATATATTCAATATACATATTCAATATATTTTCAGTAGTAACTATATCTCCCCCTTCAGCTGCACACGCGTATCAGTTGAATATAGGAGAACTTAGAAGACCTGTAAAGCAAGCAAAGCTAATAAACGTGAAGATGGTTTTCTTGGAGATTATAACAGGTTCTGGAAAGAAAAAACACTGAGAGTCCAAAATATTTTTGAAATATTTTCTGATTAAAGATGTGATCTAGATCTAGGAATTCACTGGCCAGCATGATTTCAGTCCCAAACAGAATCAAGGACTCTGGCAAAATAAATAAAGAACTGATGATTTGAAATGTTTGTTCTGTGGTGAATAAATAGGAACCATAAATGACATGACAATAAGAAAAATATTTTTGGAATTTTACAACACTAAACTTTGAAGAGAAAATTAGCCATCAGATCTTAACAAGCCATACTACAGTATGGAAAATTGGAAACCATAAATGGCAGATTGATTCTTAAAGGGGGCTGTGCAGTTCAGCATTATTCCTCTGGAATGATTTCATCCTTTTTAAAAGAAGGAGCCAAAGGTCACATTGGTCTTGCCCTTGAAGCAGACAATATGAGATGTCAGCTTGTGCTTTCTGACACTGCATATGATGAATAACCTTGACAGAGTAATAAACAAATAACCTATATTAACGTTTATAAGCACGGTGAAGTATTAATGCAATATATACTTCAACGATACATTGTGAATATACAGCTTTCGTAGAAATGGATTTCCTCTAGTAATACTTCAGTAAATTTATGGTTTGTTAAATATTGCTGTAAAACACATATTCTTTAAGTTACAGAATGCATACATATCTGAAATATGGCCAACCATATATACATAAACTAAGAGAAGTACTTCAAAGAAGCAGGCACTGAATTAAAATTATGCAAAAACCCCCTGAACATCTGTATTCATAGAGATACTCAAATTGTTGCAAGTAGTTTATTTTCAGTGTTTCAAATGCCTGTAGTCACTTGTCTTTGTAAGTACAGCTCTGTCATAAATCAGTATTCAGTAAGGTTATCAGCTATTCTCTTTTGGTACTTCCAGTAGCAGAGAAAAATAGTTGTGTACTGGTACGATGTCAAGGTGTACGGAACGTTTGTTGGAATGAGGTGTTTTCGTCTAAGTATGGGAAGCTGGGAGTCCAGTTGCTGTGGGGAGAGTTACAAAATGGTGTGGCAGTCTTTTTAACAAATTCCTTAGCTTTAAGAACAGTCTTGTACTCTTTATAGTTGTCTTGATGGCACATTAAGGTTTTTCTGTGGTTAGGTTTTCTTTAACTGATAATTAGACAAAGCTATTGGATATTAATGAAATGCAGGCTAGCGTTACAGGGTAGCACGTAGCCTTGTGCAGAGTCTGAAGTACAGAGTTTCTCTTGTTCATAAGTAATATCTATATCTTACAGGTATTCTGTAATTTTATACGTTTTGTTTGTTTTTAACTACGCACTATGCTTCTGAACAAGTAATCTATTTCTAGTATAGACGAGCTGTGTTGAGATTTCTCAGTATTCTTTCTGAGCCTTTGAGAGACATCTCCATGTACTGTTACATGTGAGTTAACCCTAGGTCCTGCTGCAGGCTTTATTATTACACAAACTATTATAATCATGGTACAATAAATATACACAATATGTGACGGTTTGAGAAACACCTTCTGTCTTAACACTTGGAAAACACCCTAGCACATATCCCAGTGCACTTTACAAAGTGAAAAAAGGCATTTGTCATTCTTCCTCCTGCATATTATGAATGTTACACATCCATGAAAGATACTTTGCAGGAGGTGTGGGTACAGAAGAAATGAAGGATTTGTTTCATAGTGTCACAAAAAAGTTTCAAAGGTTCTAAAATTTAGATTGGAGAAACCTGGCGAATGGCATGCTGTTGCTGTAGGTGAAAGAAATCAGTACTGCTAGTTAGAAGTCAAAAGCTGTCGTACGATAATACTGCAGAGATTAAATGAGAACTAAAATGTAATGAAAACAGTACGAAGTAGATTACTAAAAAAAGTTCTATCTTCCTCTTTTAAAAAGCATTTATCTGCTCAGAGATTGACACGCCTTTACATGTATCCATCATTATTCCTCTTGTTAAATAGGGTTAAGCTCTAGAACTAAGTGAACAAAAAGAAAGGACAATCCCTCTATTGTCTTTACATGGAGTGTTAAGTGAAACTTGTTAAGAAGTGACAAGTAAAGGTAAGAAAATGGACATACATCCAAAACAGTGTGCAGTCCCAAAGAAACTAATAAAACAAAAAAATCTGCTCTTTAGTGGGTGGCATTGTAAGAATAAAAAAAAAAGACAACAAGGAAAGTGAGCCCTGACTATTCATTTGTACTCAGTAGTTGTCTTCATGAACTAAAACTAACCGAGTGGTTGGTACTTCTAAACCATGTTTTCACTTTCCTTTAGCTCTGAATGACTGAGTGATTCCCTTGGAATGGGGCCTGAAGTGGCAGCTGTGAATGCAATTATGAAAGTGTCAGATAGGTACGGATAATGTGGTTTATAATGATGCAATATGGTAATACTGCTTTGATTCCAGTTTTGTAAACCTGAATTTAACTCATCACATTGATAGAATTATTTTAATCTGGTCCTTTAGCCTTTCAGTTTTTTCTAGGAACAAAGAACGTCTCGAAGTGAATTAACAATCCTGGTACTAAATGTTTTACACAAACAGTAAATCCGTTTGCATACTCTCGGAGTATGGCCACATGCACTGTAGATTATCTTTCATATACTGCCACAAGAATTCTTGCAATTCTGTAGCAATGTAAAAATGTAAAGTGGAGCTCTCTTGGCAGAGGTAGGCTGTTCCTCTCCGGAAGAAGCACCGGGCTATGGGAGCAGTTTATAGCTAAAAACTCACCTGCATTTGTCGTTTGGCTGTGATAAAGGATGCGCAAAGACTGGGGTGCCTCTGAGCTTCAGTGGGCTTCGTGTGTTTAATAATCATTGAAATCAGGTATACTGCGGTGCTACAGCTGTGTAGTCTCAAATCATTGGACTAAGAAGGTTGAGGCTTGATTTTGGAATTGAGGGTTTATTTGGATTATTTTGGAAAAGATTAGGCAGATTGCAGAGTGCCTGGTATATTCTGGTGAAAGTGAACTTCTGCTCTTTTGAACGTAGTTATGGAAAGTTGACTTATTTCTGCAATATCTGTTCTAGTCTTTTTCACATATCCGTTAGAATTTCTACACTGCTTGCTTCATCTTGGCCACCTTGGCCAAACTGAGGTTGTGGTAAATCAAGAGCAGCTCTCTTGCTTTTTATGAAAGTGCACCTAGTTAACGCAGAGATGAACGCAGCGCCCTGAGCAGGGAGTGAGCATTCTGTGATTTACTTTACAAGAATGCCGTGTTCTTTGTTAATTTTGCTGCAGCCATTGCACTGTGCTTTTGAAACTGCAGTCAAGGTCCTGCTGCACATTTGTACCTTTTTTGTTCAGGAGCCCTTTTAGCATTTCCACTTCACTCATCTTACAAGCTGGAGTGCAGCCTTCAGTAATCTCCTCAACTGGCAGTTTTGTTTCCTGAAACACTGAATTTGGTTTTATACTTCCGTATGTAGAGGAATATATATGACTGTCCCTAGATTCACCTCTGATTGTGCAGACAAGCTGGTAGCTGAAAGCATATAGTAATAGAAACAAATCAACCAGTAAAAGAGAAGGATACCAGCAATACAGTTTGAAGTATCTGCAGCAGACTGGTAGGACACTGCCGTATGGGATTTCTTGTTGAGGACTGGATCATTTCCAAATAGTCAGTGTATGCCTACCTTTTCTATGTGTGAGTTGGAATATAGATGTGCACAAATAAGCAACACCCTGGAACAGGTAGATTTCAGAACACCTAAACAAAGATATTTCAGATACTTTTGACTAAATATATTGCGAAAAGCAATAGAAATCTTTGCTTTCAGAATTAACAAGAAACTAATGATCAGACATCAGCAAAAAATCGAATTCTAACCAGTGACTTGGCTACCACGATAATACAGCCGGTGAACGTAATGTTGTTTCACCAGCCTTCATAATTTTATGGCAAATCTTATGGTAGCTTGTGTGTTTCTTTTCTGAAAGACTCAGTTCTTATAGCAAAGTGATAATATGAAAGCATTAACTTCTACTAAAAGCAAAAGAAACCCAGAGAAAATGATATCTACCTGAGGAATAAAAGTTGAAATAGCAAAAAGGCTAACACAGAAAAAAAAAAGGAAAAAAACCAAAAAAAACCTAAGTGAAAAAGAACCTAAATAAAACTTTTTTTTTTTAAACTGATACCTGTGAAGTCTTGAATATTGTGCTGAAAGTGCGCAGTCCCAAAAATGATTGCAAACTTTTAAAGTTGGCAGCAGTGAGCAGCCTGCTCCTGTTACATTTGACCAACCTTATTTAAGCAGAGCGCAACGATTTTGGCATTTTAAAAAATCCTGCCACTTCTCCATCTGGATTGTTTGTGCCTCGCACTCTCATCTAGCACTTCAGCGCACCAAAGAGATGATGGCAGAGCTCACGCTTCTGTTACTTCTTGGCTCTTCATCTCCCCGTGGTGTTTGACTCTACTAAGAACATGGTCTTGTACCATATTTCACCTGTCAACAGCAGATCATTGCATTTTTTGGAAGCATGCTTTTTACTTCCTCGCATATGTGGTTTCACACAGCCTCTGAACCACAGAGACACTTGTCAGTCACCTCCTTAGATGCCCATCTTCTTGCAAGTGCTTGTAGTGCCTGCCTTACCTGTTTATTACCCATCTCAAAGTAGAGGGTCTGGGCTCTGTTGTCTACTTAAAGATACATCTTGCTGATGGCCTTATGGATAAAGTTGAGTGCAGGTGAATGGAGTGAAGCAGTATTAGACAGGCGTCATATTTTACCCACTAAGTACTTCCCAGCTCCTTGCTTATCTACTCGTTTGAGGGAGTGCCACATTCATTTTATGGAGACACATCCCATGGTGCTTAAAGGGGAGAGTCTGTTTCCCAAACCCGTGTCTGTTTTGTGGTAACTGAAGCAGATGGTCTATGTTCTTTGCCAATATAATTATGTATCACCCATCGGTTCAACAATGCACCTTTCTGATACTTACACATATCAACAAATACTGGTTCTTAATTCACAGAATAGCAAAGTCCAGGTTTTGTTCTCATTTGCATCAGGAAAGTGGCTGCCTTGAAATTCACCTAGATTCGTGTTTCTGTAACACAGCCCAGAATCATTGTCCGTATATACAAAATAGATTTCCAGCTACACAAAAAAGGGGACAGCAACCCCTAGTAGCTGGTGTTTGGGGAAAAAATACAAAACGATATAAGTTTGTCAGATGCTAGTTTGCTGCCCTACACAGCAGTTCACTGCAAATCTTAACCACGTAACTGGAATTCATTAATTAAATCCTGTGCAGCCAAGAATCATGCATAATGTAACACGGCTACTGCAAACAGTTCGCTCCCGATCATTTAAATTTCCTTCTTGTTCTTACAGACATGAGGAGCCTGTATTTGAAGTAGTCCCCGATGAGATTTTGCTTTTACATCCTCGGAGAATGTCCTTGTGCATATTTATAGGACAAAGTAGGAGGATTACGCATGTGGATTTTTGCTTTTATGCTATTAACTGTAACCATTTAAAAAAATACATACCTTGGCACAATATGAGCACATATGCACACCTCAAAAGTCTTTTGACTGTACGGAAAACAAGTGGCCTAATGCTCTAAGCCTTTCAGTAATAATACTGTGATTGGGTCATGTGCATGAGATAGCCACTGTTAAACTGAACGTGCAATCCCACCTGAAAAATAGGATTTCCCTATCTTCTATTAATTTTTATGAAGAAGATTTTAGTAAGCAGCCCACTCTGCAGGGCAGTGTTATTTCAGTAGTGCTGTCATGTTAGTGGTGAGAATAGATACATTACTGCATCGGCACTGCCGATGTTCAAAAAGGCAATTTGGTTGAAGGGCGGGGACAGAAGAAGAAGGAAGTGGACTTCAGAAATTAACAACTGCGCAGCAGTTTCGCCGCAAACCATCTACTCGTCATACAGTACTATCCAATTAATCCATTACTCTTAGAAGAAGAATCCCTGTATATCCAGGTACAATCCTTGCCAAATATCTGGACACAATCATAGGCTTTTAGGATTACAAGTAACATAATAAAGGATAATGATCAAAAATTAAGCACACCAATACAGAATGCTTGGGTTAACTGGGCCTGCCATGTGCGCTACAAGGCAGCAGTCTGTTAGGTTTAAAGTGAGATTAAGGAGTTGTGTAACCTGCAATTACGCTGTTTTTCATTAGAAAAATAAGATGATTGGGCTCAGTAGGGCCCTTCCTTATATTTACCTCTGTTTAATTGGATTGGGAACTGCTTAAACATCTTTGAGTTGGAGCTTATAAGAAGATGATCCCAGCTGTTTTTCGAAGCTTAAGACAGCAGGCAGACAACATGATCATGTCAAGACTCATACTAAAGCCTTAATCCTACTTTTTCATCAACTAGCACTACAGCTGAGTCTTTAACCTCCTAAGTACTAAATGTGCTTTGGATCTCTCACAATACATTTGCTGTCAAATGTTATTGTCTAATAATATTAATTTTTGCTTCCTTTCCGAGAAGGACTTTAAAGAGTAGTCTCTGTCTGTCTGAGTTTGGAGAGCTATAGTGTAAGCGTGTATTTTCAGTCCTTTGAAAACTACAATTTATAAGCTTGCACCTAGTGAAGTCTCTTGTTCTCTATGGAGGCGAGGAATTGCATTGACCTGTACCTCACCCTGTTATAACGTAAAACCCAGTATGCTGGTAACTATTTTTCATTTTACATGTATTACTAGATTGAATATAGTTTTCTTTTCTGTAGGAAAGAAATGGCAGCAGTCAGGTCTTTTTCCTAGGAACTGTTAGCGTGACCAAAAGAAATTTTCGAGATTCCTAGTCTCAAAACTTCCTAACCAGAGCATTATTTAAGTTGATAATCCTGGAGTTGCATAAAGATTAAATATTCTAGTGAGTTTTTCCTTCATCTGTTAATAGTATCCATACAATGCAGTAATTTCCTTTTCTTTTTCTTTTTCTTTTTCTTTTTCTTTTTCTTTTTCTTTTTCTTTTTCTTTTTCTTTTTCTTTTTCTTTTTCTTTTTCTTTTTCTTTTTCTTTTTCTTTTTCTTTTTCTTTTTCTTTTTCTTTTTCTTTTCTGTCGGGCAGTGCTCCGATTTGTTCTAGTGACACAGGGCTGCCAGCAGGAAAGCAAGCGTAGTTAATGCTCAGCTGCTCAAACCAGTCAAGCAAGCTAGCAAGTCCCAGCTGTGCTACTTGATGTTTTTTGATTGCACCTAGTCCTCAATCTGTGAACTGTTTTCTGGACTTAGATT
Source organism: Charadrius vociferus (assembly GCF_000708025.1). Classification (NCBI taxonomy): domain Eukaryota; kingdom Metazoa; phylum Chordata; class Aves; order Charadriiformes; family Charadriidae; genus Charadrius; species Charadrius vociferus. Next base: position 1,736,881 of record NW_009648526.1, on the reverse strand, counting down.
CATCAAGCTCTGCCGCTTTAAAAACTCATGCAGGCAGGCATCCTAGGATATGCCATTATAAGCTGCTGCCAGGGGATCTTCTAGGAGATAAATGGAATCTGTGTGAAGTAAATTAGTGTGAACCAGTCAATCTGTGTGTCAGCCTTGAGCCACATCCATGGGTAACTAGCTTGCTGACTGAAAAGTCCACTGTCTTTTGCCAATCAGAGGTCTCAGCCACCAGGAAGCAGTCCTATACAACATTAGTTTCTTGGAATAATGCCTGTTTGACCGGCTAGTGAAACTCCTCGGTATACAGTGCTGTACTGCCCGAGTTTACTTATTGCTTACAATTGAACTGAAAATCTTTTAAAGCCAGATAACATTTTAACAGTAGGGAGCATCGCAGAAATGTCTTGGAAATAAGTACTTCCACTTTCCTAGAGCAGCCATTCAGCAGAGTCATGCTGGGCGGCAGTTGGCTTTACCTCCCTATCAGTAATACATCTTCAAGGCCATAACGCAAAATAATAACAATAATCTGGCTAGAAGAGGTTAATAAAGAGGCTCTGTGTATATTTTTTTTCCCATGGATTAAGCTATTTGGACAGCTTTGACCGTGAGGAGGGAAGAGTATGCAAGCTGTAACGTTCGCATTATGCACAGGGAGATGTCGCTGTCATAACCGGGCTGTGCACTTTTGTTTCATTTGGCTTTTGAAAGCAAATTGAGGTAATCGACAGCTAGAATTCCTCTGTAGAAATGGACTGAACCAGAATCCTCTGAAAATTCCCTGATTAATGATTTTAGACTTGAATACCAAATCAATTACTGTCATGAAAATAATAATGTCAATGCCGTCAATAATACGATTTAAAGAACAGGAAGTATTTCTTTGTTTGCTGTTTTTATAGAAGTTACTGATACACTGATGGGCAGTCATACCCGCAGTACATACTCTCCCACAGCGTTGATCTAATGTGCAGAAGCCAGGGGGAATTTTGCTATATATTTTTAGAAAATTGGACAGGTGATGAGATGTTATATACTTTAATTAAAAAAGGAAACTAATTATCTAGTAATTCACAAAACTGAAACTTGGCCTTCTTTACTAATTCCTGTAAAAATTGTTTTTCTATTTCCTCCCAGTTACTGGTTGAAAAAAAATAATGGAGGCGGGATAAAGAACGTTGATCAAATGTGATCAAATAATTCAGTCTTACACCATGTTTGGTCAAAATATACACTACCACACATTTAGGGAAACTGGAAAAAAAAAAATTGGGATTTCTTGCTAGAGAGGACAGGACGGTGAGAAAAGAAGGCAATGTATAATGATAGAAGAATTAATTAAAGATAGTTTGAGGTTACATTTTCTTTTTTTAAATCCTCCTAACTTTTACCGAAGCATATGCTTCAGAGCTGTGCAGTAAACGTTGTGTGGGATTTTATGGGAAAGTATTTTATTTCTTGCGGCAGAACCCACTGAGACAAATTTAACTAGTTAGGTGTTTTATTATATATACTACACAGAATACATGGACAGATTCTGGTATAAATCACAACTAAGATCAAGACAACTGCTTTAAAATTGAGTGAATGTTTCATTGCACTAATGAAACAAAAATGGGATGTCCTTTGAGAGCATAATTTGTTACATGCCATTATATTTTAGTTGAGAGAAGTAGGGAAGTCCCTCTGGGTGAATAAAACTTCAAGGTACATTGGGAAAAGAATCACTGAAAATTTCCGGTTTCCTGTCTGGAGTAATGCTGTCCTCATAGATATGGGGAAGGAGGATAAATGGTGTTTCAGGAGTTTTTTAATTTAAAATATATAAAAACTTTACAAGAAATTTCACCCTTACAGAAGGGAAAATGTTCTTTAGTTGCAATTCACAGCTGAGCGCGTGGAATGAGCCTCATTTGCATGTGACTTCACGGAGTGCGAGAGCAAGCTCCGGCTTCCCAGCTGCGTGCGGTAGTACTTCTGCAAACTGGGCTCTGCGATGTAATGGCAGGCCCTACTTCTGCATTCAGTGTGATGGGTTTAAATTACTGTAGCTTCCAGTTTGACTTCTTCCATACTGGCTTATTTCAAGGATAATTCCAACTTCCATATGCTGCAGCAATCACTTTAGAATAATACTGTGTTTCTCTGGGTTAATTTCTTAACCTCTCTTTTTGAAATGACAATATTATGAAAACTGGGCGAGTGTGATATTTAATCATAAGATAACAACCAGCCATTCTCAATTGAATGGCAACTACATACATCGGTGCAGGTTTTTTTTAAATGACACTAAAAATTATGAAGTGACCAGCAACTGATGTCTTCTGTCAGTGAGATGAATTAGTGGTTTATATGGCCTGAGAAATGGTCTGGAAAAAAAAAAGGGTTCAGTTCAATAAGAATGAGAGCAAGAATCTAGACTGAGGTAGGATTAATCTTCTGCGAAGAGACAGGATGGGGAAGAAATAGCAAGGTAACAGTTTCTCAGAAAAGAATCTGGATCACAAACTGAGCGTGAGTCAATGGTGTTCATGCCGTGGCGACAAAGGCAAACACCGTACCAGGCTCTGTACACGGGAGTATCACCTGTAAAACCTGTGAAGTCATCCTGGTGCTGTACTCGGCGCTGGTGCCATCAAGGGCACATCCCCCGCCTGCCTGGCTCCCTGCCTGCTGGCACACTGCTCAGCACACAGGGCTGGCACCCTAATGGCTGGTGTAACTTTGGTACCTGCTTTTTCTGTTTCTAGATGATTGCGGTGAGTGCCGCTAAAATTTCACTTGCTATTTCATGACTGTTTTCTGCATTTCTTACAATGTTAGGGAATAATTGTATCCTTTTAGGTTGGCATCAAAATACATGGAAGAAGCCAAGTAGGGTCGTAGTCCTCAACCTGGAAAAGAGGTGCTTGAAAGAGGATAAAACAAAGGACTGTTCAGTCACAAGCATCATGAAGAGAGCGTGCAGGCCTCGTACACGTGCCCTTTCTCATACAAAAATATGTTTCACATTAAGCTGGTAGGGACATGCGCAAACAAGCAAAAGGAGATGCCCACCTATGTGGTAAAACAGTGGAGCTTGCCGTGTTAAGGCGAGTTAGGGGGTAGGATGTTAAGGATGCAAAAATTCTACATGTTTAAAGGAAAATGGAAGAAGTTTGCGGAACATAAATCTACTGAGAGTTAAAAAAAATATGTCCTGGAATTACCCAAGTTTCAGATTGGAGTTTAGTAGAAATTTCTGGTGAAGTATTACTGTATGGTTATTGGACTCTTACACTGGTGATATTTGGTCTCAGCAAGTACAGCTGTTGTTAACGCTTTTTATGACATCTGTGAAATGTGCTTTTTAAAATAGTACTCAAAGCATTTCTTGCCCAGCTCCCCATCAAGCTTCTTAGGTATAATACAGTAAGTGCCTGTAGATCCCATACATCCCAGAAGTGGTATTGCAGCATGATTGTTTTATCCATTTATGAAAATAAAAATATACCGGCATTTTATTTTCCTCTACAGCTTTTTTTCATGCAGTTTTATTTAGATTCAGATTGCTTTGTGTTCTGTATTGGACCTTATTATATTTATCGCCTATAGCCTCTCTTGCCTAATATTTTTGGTTGAAAAATAGTTTTTGTTACCCTATCCGCTTGTTTTGAATGGCAAATAAGTTCTTGTTTTCTCTGCAGACAGACTGTCTTTAAGTTACTAATCCACCTTATCAATAACAAAGGCATCTTATCAGAAAACACTAACTGGTTTATTCACCTGTGTTATGCAAACTTGCATAACGTTCTCCGATGTGTCTGCCCTGTGAAAACTGGTACGCAGAGCAGGTTGTTTAGACTTTAGTGTGTGATATTTCCGGAGTGGAACAAGGCTCTCCAGAGTTTAAACAGACCAGGTAGGAATAAATGATAGTGATGAGTCGTTGCTGTAATTAGTGTATATACACAAAGAACAGCTTATCGTTTAACAGTTTGTTCACAAAAAGACTGTTCTTTCATAGGCTGCCCACGGATCAGTCTGTGATCTCTTTTTGGAAATTGCTTGGGTTTATTTTGTGGAATTTGAAATATTTTGAAACTGTATACATAAGTGTTTCATTGAATACTATGATCTTATGGTATTCTTTTGCTATTCGAAATTCCATACCTATTTTTTTTAATGTCCTTTTCTGTTTCCATAATGTAAGAGAATGGATATCAATTTCAGTAAACAACTCTGAAGACCTTATTAAGATGTACCAGAAAAAAATTACCACAATTCTCAAGATTGATCCTGCACAATGAAGATTTATGTCATTTTTGTATGCTAAGTTCAAGGTCATTTGCCTCAATGAAATCTGTCCTTTTACCTTACTTCCATGCTAACAAAGGTAATTTCGTGTAAAAATTGAAATTACATTGCACTGAATAGAAAGAAAATATCATTGGGGTTATTGTATCAGAAATTGTTGTTTCTTAACTTTTTCTCGACTTGTAGATTTGGAGCTCTTTTACACTGCAGACATTTACTTTCCTTTGGCTACACAAATTAGCTTTCAAATGGAAGCAAAAGTAATTTTAAGGTCCATTTAAACCCAAAGTAGGACAGAGTATCCTTAGAATGAATAAAGATCACGCTGTTTATGTTTAAATAACTTAAATTCCATCAGCATCCTAGGTATAAGCAATTGAGAACAATATTTCCCCTATTGACATTTGAACATAAAATCCTATTCACTTAAGGGAAAATAGTCAAGTAGGTGTCAGTGTTAAGTTTTTTTAAATATTTTTTTCATGATTACATAATGCTGCTTTTTCCTTTCACTCTTTATTTGGGCCAGACTGTTCTTTCCTTATTTTTAACTTTTCAATTCCCTTTGTTCTTTTATGATATTTTTGAGGAAGCTTCATCTTCAAATTGAGCATGTAACATGTGATGTTTTAAAAAAAGAAAGATCTGAAGGTCCCTGCCTACGTCCCTTCCTTGCTCGCTGCGTACACTCATTATGTAACTTCACAAACTAGGGTATTGTGAAGTTTATTTGCCTGAGTTTTGTCCAGGGAGGGGACGTGTACTTCGGAGTAAGTGACAAGGCTAAGATACACAGCCCTCACTCGCACCAGTGACCCGATCTGAGCCTGTCTCCTGCTTTTCTGAAATATGCACTTTCCTTCCTTCATTCTGTCCTGCTGACCCTCACTCTCAGACAGCTCTTTTTACACAAGTTGTCTAGAGATCTGCTTCTCTGTGAAAACCCCCTTCCATCCCTGCTTTCTACTCCCTTTAAACTGTTCCTAATGACTCCTTGCCACTATTAGTGCGACTGTTCCAGTGTTGTTTTTTGTCATTTGTCAGCCACATCAGCTCTGCCTGTGACCCTTTTTCCTCATTTTTGTATTTCTTGACTTTCAATGACTCCATCCTCTTCCAAATCTCCAATGTCTCTGCAATGTCTACTCAAGCATATCAACTGGAGATCCTCCTGCTTTGTCCAAGGATCTTGCCGGCCTGTCTTGGTTTCTTTCTTGTTCACTTCGTATCTTCCTTCTGATGTATCATCTGTGTGTATGGGCCTGCTTCTAGCTGGCTTTTATTCGTTATGTTCTGAGTTACTTCTCAGCTGAATCTTCTGCCTTCCCTAAAAACACTGCTCAGCTCTGCTTTGTTGTAAAATCAAGGAGGTTAGTTTAAATGATATGATCTTTGCTGACATGGTCTGGGAGAGAGGGAGAGCGCTTGAACAGGTTTGCCATAGTCCCATTGAAGGGCAGTTACAGCACAGACTTCCAGCCGGGGAAGTACCTGCCGTCTCTTAACGGGGACTGGTGCTTGGGGCTGTGAACACGTCTCCCCTCCTTGGTTTACTATGAGAGTTCTTTACTGGGTGAAAACACACCGTTCGTTTTGAAAGGCTTTTTGTTTTCAAAGGGAGTTTTTGGTCACTGCCCTGTCTTTTAGAGAGGACGGGTCTTGTGATTTTTCTTTCTCTGCAGAGGCATAGTGGTACTTTTTGTTTTCTCCCTTTTATCACAGTGTACTCTGTTGGAAATTTTCCTATTGCTCTACTTCAGAGTAGTTCTGACTTTTAAATTCACGCAGCTGTAATGACTCAATCTATCACTCAGCACAGTGGAGCTGACTGCTTAATGGGAAGACTGTTTTAGAAAGAATGTTCTAATAAATGTGGCACAAAACAATTTTTTTTTAAATATGATATGCACGCTTGTATTTTCCAATTTTTCTTTTTTGAAGAGGGAATCCTGGCTTTCAGTTAGAGTATTTGAAAATTATTTAAATGTAAAAATCAGATAAAAGCCCAGATATCTTTGAAGGCATTTCTTCCTGCACATATCTTGGTGTTTTCATGTGTGAACAAGAACATTTGTTATTTATTGTAAGTTGTTCTTCAGTGGCAAGTCACCTCATGCAGACTATCATGTCGATAGTTCCATGGCAGAGACAAGATCTGAAACTCCTCTTCACATGGATGAGTTGACCATTGATACAAGTCTGCTGGCTTTTTGTAAGCTTAGAAATTTAACCAGTGTTCCTGCTCTACCCAAACAGGGTTTTATATACTGGTTAGTTGTCATCCAAGGCAGATTTTTTAAGCAAAATTTACTGGCTGTTTTTTCCAGGTGAAATCCATAGTGTCGCTATCATAGATTTTATTATGTTTTAATATTGCATTTTTCAAGTATCTAATTCCACAATTGCATTGAAGCCCTGATTGCTTCAAACAGACTCTGTGTAGGTGTGGGAGTCAAGAATGATGGGACCTTTTGGCGACCTGGGATCAATAGCCGCAAACCGATGGAAAGCACAGCGCACAAAGTGGAATATGTGTCTTTTGAGCTCTTCCTGTCTGAATAATGCCCCAAGGCCTTCTTGATTCACTCATAAGTTCGGAAAATTTAAATGGGTCTTTAAATTAAGTAATCTTTCAGAAAAAAATATTCTTTTGGTAAAAAAATTAAAAATCCATCAAAAGTTATAAGGGAACAAATTTCTTGTTTTGAAAACAGGACAAGACGACACTGAGATTGTGTCTAGCCATTGGTTTCCCCATGCACATGAAGTAAGGAGCCTTGCTTAGTTTTCTAGATATTAGAAAAAATTAAGCATTTTTTAGTCACCACTATTTCTCCGAAGAAACGGGATCAGCAATGTGTTTTAATGGGACTGAAAAATTGAGATCTAGTCTTTACTGTGCTATTCTATAATGCAGCGTTTAATAATTTTACTTCAAGCTGTATTTGTGGCTCCATACGGAGATACGGAGCAGAAGAGAGGGAAATGGACACTGACAAGGGAAACACCTCTCTTCTGTTCAGGAAAACTTATGTACGATTTTTTTAAAAGCCAAGTGAATTAAAAGGTCATATACAGACAAGTAATTGTTTCCATGAAAATATTTTCCTGCTCTGAAATGAAAATGTTTTTAGCAATTAAGTAAAAGTGGAAATCAAATTCCGTAATGTCTAAACTGCAGATCAGTCTGGTTTTTACTGCGCTCTGGAATTATCACTAATTTTATTACACATCCTAGCTTGTTATATACAACATATTTTCATCTTAAAACTAACAGGATTCCTCTCCCTGGTGAATGACTCCAGTAATTACAAAACCACCTAATTGATCTTTTACATTGTTTACTGGCTTCTTTGGTGAAACAGACAAGCACTTTCTATGGCTTCTAAATTATGTTATTATTTTAGGATTCCATACGAAAAAAACCCATATTTTTACTTCAAAGGGATCACACTGAAGCCGATGCCTCCAACTTCTCCCTGAATGAATTCTTGTCTATAGATTTTTCAACTGTGCTATGGTTGCGTATAAGTACGTTGAGTTTCTGTTTTATTTCAGTCTAATATTTGTGTTTACAAATTATGTCTTCAGCATTGAAAACTCTGCAGAAAATCAGGAAGTGTTTGTTTCTGAATATATTACATTTCTCCCTCCTCCTGTTTTTATTCTTTATTGCTCCAGTCAGTGCGCTGAAGCATGACAAGAGCTCAAACTCGGCAAACTTCCAAGATGTGGAGGATACGCCTGACAGATGTGTCTTGGAAGAGTCTGAGAGTCCAGGTGAGAAGCATTTAAAGATAGTCACCAAGTATCAAGTGATAAATCTGACACAGCTTTTGGGTCTGTAAAAAAAGCACATTGTAATGCTGTTTCCTTTTTAGCAGCTGCAATGTCAAATTAATGGTCACCTCCAGGGGTCACAGTGTGGAGCTGTTATCCTTTCCTCTTTCATCAAGAATTCAGGTCTTAGAAAGGATAAAGGCTTTATGACCAAAAAGAAAGCTGACACTACTAGTTCATTATAATTAGTTTTGGACTACACTGCTTACTTAATATATGTACAATGTCTGACCCTTTGAAGGTAGCATGAGATTATGAAAAATTCGAGGACTGTGTATACTGCAGTTGAATGTAGCAGTGGCCATTCAAACACTGTATCTCTGGAGGAGAGCAAATTGGTAGCGTTAAATAGCTGGATTCTTTTCTTTAAACCAGCTCACAATCATTATTTCATTTTAATGGCTCTTAACATTGATTCAGCTAAATACAGGAACATCCATAAAGTGCATTCTTTTTGGTGACTAAAAGATTTATCTTCATGTAGTTTCATTATCTTTCTCGTTATGGAACATCTACGAAATTTATTAAATGAATCCCAAAGGGAAACAGTTAAATATAAAGTGTATTGAGTCACAGCTGATTAAAAACATTCTGTGTGACTAAATACTAAGATCTTTTAAGCAAACTGTGAGCTTGACCCACATACACCATAATATGTAACCTGCACGTAGTCCTCATTAGTGAAAGAGTTAAACATCTTTCTTCACTTGATATTTTCCTTCCCAGCTTTATCTGGTTTCTGTGTACCCTCTTGCATCTTTGTGTGCTGATCCGTGTATCATATTTTTGATTCATCGTCTCTGCGGCCTGTCAGCTTAGTTAAGAGATTTCCAAATCTTGCAGCCTGTGCTGACAGGGGGCAGCTGCCAACAGTCCCCTGATCCTTCCCCAAGGAACACTGCTGAGATTTAATTTTCAGTCAAAGGGTGCAGTCTGAAATCCATGTCAGGTCCCCTAAGTCATCTCAGAACCCAGATAGGACCCATGTCTGGGGGATTATATTTCAGCACGCTCCACTCCTCCAAGATTCCTTGGGAGTTCAACTGCTGTCATATACCTGATTTGAACTACATTCCCTTTTCATCTTTTCCACAGAAATGAACACCAGTATACGTTAGAATAATTGAAACCAATGAATTGTAAATCCGTGTTCATTTTAAAGCCATGCAGGCTGGGACTCAGTGCTGTACGGCAGAAACCAGCATGAGATTTAGAAAGAAACAATCTACTCGGGAAGGAGCCAAGTTTAATTCCTTACTGCACCTACAATCTGTGGTGCGTGGCACCTCCGTCAGAAACGGTCTGTAGTCCCTGCAACTATGATCATGGGCAAAAATGTGGATTGTCCAAGTTCTGATCTGTTCTGAGGTGAGAAGGAATTAAAACAATGTGGCACTGAAGTGTTCAGGTGAGAATTAACGTACCTTAAAGATAACATTAATTTTAACCCTAGATTAATTCTGTGTGGCCAAGTGTACACGTTTGGACAGGAACTTGAATATCCAATTCTGCACTCTGCATATCTATATGAAGTAATGGAAAGAATAAAAGCCTGTCAGGAGGTGAATACTGACTGGCAAAAATACATGTTGATAAAGCATCTAAACTTAAAAACTGAGTTCCATTCAGTCCATCTGACATCATTAAACTAGTAATAAACAATGAATTACTCTGGCTTTTGTTTCTGTCCATTCCTGCATTTTAAGACATCTTGTCTTATAGGTCTGAAAACCTCAGGAGATTTCACTACTGGTCTCACTGCTTTCCACTGAGAATTTGTGGCTTGGTTGTCATGGAGACATCGTATTTCTCCAAGAATTGCTCATATTGATCCGTGGACAGGCGTAAATGGCCAGGCGAATGTGAGGAGTAAAGGGGGTTGGGCAGTACTATAAAATGACCAGAGGTTATGGGTCGGAAATAAGCTCATAGCAAACACTTAGGTAAACAGAAAGAAACAGTTTCATTTTGTTTCAGGATTTCGTTTTTGCACTTTATGCCATTGTCTTCTTTCACTATAGACTGAAAGAAACTTGTTAGTCACTTGTCATGTCAGATCTTTGGTGCTTGTCCTGACACAGCTGTCAGCCTTCCAGCTCTGTGCAGTTCAGGGACACACAACAAAGAGCTAGGAACATGAATTATTTATTGCCCCTTGTGCGGATGAAATTCTGTGATAAGAAATTAAGACACTTCTGACAGAAGTGCTTGTTTGAAAGGAAAGATTTGGTAACACAATACATTTACTTAAAACTTACCACTTACTTTTAGTAGCAAACATTGAAACGATAATATGACATTCACTCGGCTAGGATTGTCTCTAGTATTTCTCAGGTGCTTTAACTTTGAATGGTATCTTGGAATTTGAGAGTGTCTGGGAGGCCAGCATTTGGTTTGGTGAAACCTGTGACTTTAGAATCTCTCTCACACATATTCAAAGTCTGGGCAAACTTACAAACTTCATTTATAAGTTTTTATTAAAAATTCTATCGATGTGTTTTGCAGAGTCTCTTGGGCTTTGCTTGCACGCAGTATGTTGTCATATGTGCAGAAGTGATGTTAAAAAATATATTGATTTTATTATCTCTCCTGATGAGGAAAAGGTGAAAATATGAGAATATACCTGCAAGGAATTCCAACTATTCCTCGAAAGGGTTCTCTATTACAACTTCTGCCAGAATCGGGAAGGCTACAGAGCAGCCGTTAACAGAGATATCTGTGCATTGTGGTTTCTCATGGTGAAAGGTGCAGTCTCTAACCTTGACGTTAGACTGAGAGTTATTTTCAAAGTGATCTTCATGTTCTAAAATCACATAAAGCTTACTCTGCTTATTTTACTTTCACATTTTCTATGTGTCTGCACATGTTCTCACTGTTCTGGACGTGGGCCTCCAGCAATCGCAGAAAAAGGCATATACTCAGATGAATAGCAGGAATCCATTTGACTACCCAAGACACCAATCTGAGATTTACCTGTGATTTCTTGTGTTCAATGTGTGATCTGAACTACTCTCAGATACGTAATGAAACCCCTCAACCTGCACTTTTCTCTTGGATAATTCACAGCAAACACTTTTCACGTGTGATGGACACAAGTAAATATCAGACTGCAGTTTCTTGTCTAAGTGAAATGGATTTTAGTTGCTCCCTTCAGGTGCCTACAAGCTGCCATTATCTGTGATAGTGGCTTGTGTCTATTTTAGCCCACACGCAGAGGAGATGCGGGGCTTCTCTCCCAGATGCCTAATAGTAGGTTTATCACTGCCATTTTCCCCACATGCTGAGGACTACTTCTGTTTGACATGCAAAGCCTTGGCTTTTCAAACTTGTCTCTGCTCTGGCCTTGAACACAATAATCAGATAAGAATTGCGGCGGCTCTTTGTAGAATTTGACTTTTAATCATATCAGCCCCCCATAGAGAATTCACTATCCCTTAGAGTGCTTCTTTAATATAAATAAATACTCCCAGCAGTGTTTTCCATTTTATCTGACAAATTTTCCACATTTTAAGAAACTGAAAAAAAGGCTGAAAGTGGGTGAATGTGGATGTGTAAGTTAGACTTCTAGGTCGGAGCTATTCACCCAAGTTTCTTCTACAAACAATGGTGGAAAATTCACACCTCCAGAGCGCAGATCATCTTGTCCAAAGGGAGTTGCTTGAGATGGGGTTTAAGGGGATTGAAAATGCCCTGACTTTTGTCAGTCAAAATCCAAGAGGAACGTAGCAGGACTTGACACAGCTTGAGGTGTCTTGGCTTTATATGTGGTGCAGTCCCACTAAGGAGGGTTCTGCAAGTATAGCTCTCATGAGAAAAAGGAATAGATTTGGGCTGAAGTCATGAGAAACAGTGTGGGCACAGATGCCCCTTGCCTCTTATTTCCCCCACAGAGATACTGCAGTAGACTAGGCTATTACTTCACTTGGTAATAGAGGGAAATTACACCTCCCAAATGGAAGATTGAGTTGGAAGCTGTAGACGGAAATGACAGTGTGTTTTGTATCTTTTGGATGGAAACCAAGTAAATGGTAAGAACCTCATGGCCTTCAGCAGCCAGATAGTCTCTGCCTGAGTCAACTGGTCCCTTCTGCAGCTCATGATCTCTCCCATCCCTTCATTCCAAAAACACTGCCCATGTTCAATTTTTCTTGCTTAGTTGCTTGTCCTACAGGGACCTTGGCACAGAGATGGGAAAGGTGTCTGACGGTCCATGACATACAGTCTGGGTGAGACAGAACTGCAGCAAATAGCAATGAGAATAAAGACATGTATCAAGAACAACAGATTCTTATTAGCCACAGTGTGCTTAAAAATACAGCACTAAAATTGAGACTATCTTGTTATGAAGCAAGTTAAAATTACTTTGTTGAATATTCACTTACCAGCTCCAAGTTCCATCCACTGGAGAGTATGTTATTTAAATCAGGACTGTCACCTATATGGCTGTTATTCAGTACACAGGCAGAATGCAGAAGTAAATATTCAGTAAATTTCCAAGTAAGAAGCACCCTAGAAAAGCATGATTTTCTTTTTCTGTATTTGCATCATCATGAAAAGTAGGAAGCAGTAAATGAGGACAGACTTGGGACTGGAGCACTGGAGGTTGTTGATGATGATGTATTAAGTGGGAAGAGGAGGCACCGCAGGGGCAGCCCATTGGTCGCAGGCACTGATAGCCCGTACTGCTCAGCGACTGCCTGCAAAATGTTAGTGTCTAGGAATTATTCCAGAAAGAATTTCTGGATTTCTAATATAGGCACAGATGAATCCATAATAATTTCGCTGCAGTAGATGTAGTGTCCCATCCTGTCAGTATTCTGGGTTACTGCTATCATCACTCATAGGTTTTGCTTTTTTTTTTACATAGTAAATCAAACTGTAAAATCAGAAGACCACATAATGGACATCAAGAAAGTGTGTACCTCTCTGTCTATGACACAGGTAGACAAAAAGATGTTAGATAATATGATAAATACACAAGACATCCATTAGACTGGAAAACAGTAGTGTGTGCTTCTTTCTTGATGTTCATGTACTCATTCATGAAAGGTGGTGTATGTGTTTAAGCAGCATTTCTAATACAAGTAACATTTAAAGTTCAGGTTGTAAATATTAGCATATATAAAATAAGAAGAAATCACAAAGCTAAAACCTGATGATTCAGAGTGCTTTTCTGTGGAATTCTAATAAGTCATGGCAGAATTAAACTATAATGCCTTATTAGTATAACTTCCTGTTATTTTTATTTACAGCTATTGTAGGAGTATTTCTGCTGAAAGAAAATATATATAATTTGAAAAGTGTATTTGCAAAGGAAACATAAACAGTCTATTCATTTAAAACAGAAATTATCTTTCTGCTGATCCACTGGAATGTTTTCCTTTAAAACAACAAAGGAGGAAGAAGGAGAAGGCTGTTCAGGAGAAAAGTTTTGAGCAACACCATACAATTTCTCTCAAGCTGTTTTGGGTTCCATACTGCTTCTTGTATTATAGCAATTATAACAAAAACAGTCTTCTGGAGGTAAATGTAGGATACTTTTTAACACTAGCATGTTGGTGTTGAAAATTTTCATTCTATTACAAAAACTATAGGGTTTATTACTCTATAAAGAGATTGTTAAATAACATTTTTTAAAACCAAAATCTTGCCTATTACCTCAAACTGTAGAATCATTAAGCCAGATGAATACATTTCTTTTTCAGATGACATGAAGCCACATCCCTGGATATCTAAGGTGTGCTCCTGTAAGGTGTGTTAGAAAACCCTGCTTAGCTGAAAGAACTAGAAGATGCACAAGAACAGCCAAGAAATAGAAAATACGTGGTGTGGACATGAAATGACTTGTATTTATTGTTGTATACCTTTAACAATTCATTTTCAGAAGAAATACCTACCATAAGATCAGCTGCTTTTTTCTGATTTATTGTCTTCACACTTCCATCGCTACTAGATTTACATTTATTCAATTAAATTTAGATAATTCTAACATAGAAAATATCAACTCTTTTTTAGATGTTTTTCACTGGTTTGTGTAATGATCCCTAATCTTACAAATTTGATTGACTGTAAAAATTTGCATCAATTTTAATATTCTTTTACATATATCAAATTTAAATTTTTCACCTTGCTTCTGACTTTTATTACCAATAACGTTTTAACACTGAGCAAAACCAAATGCATTTGAAATAATGAGAAAATTTGTTTGCATTTAAATGAAAAATGCACATTTTGAATTAAACATGCAATATTTAGAAACACTAAAATATATAAAATGTTCTGTGCACAGGAGAGCATGGGAAATTGATTATAAATCTGGTCATGTCTAGGATGTAAATTTGCCTTTTCTATAAATACTGCCATTCATCTGTAGAAAAGTAGTACCAACATGAAGCTGGAGAAGCCCACTGGAGTCCTCTTCTGAAATTATATACTTCATTGAATTTCTATTTGTGTTCATTGGGAAAAGCAGCTATACATTTTTGTCTTTAAAAAAAAATATGATTATGTTTGGAGAATATTTGCAGCTTATTAGACTCGTTTATCACCTAACGTTCTGGGGGATTTATGCTGGTCTGACAAAGAATGGCCACTCAGAGCAGTAAGCTCCCTTGCTGTAGTTGCAATAGTCAGAGTGCTAATGAAGTCAAAGGGACCTGAGGATGTGCTTTTCTCCACCTGTATCTTATGGTGGAAATCACGGTCTGATGTTATCCTTCCTGATTGTCACGATAGCCATAAGCTGCCTTAACTAGGAGAGTGAAGGTTTCTTCAGCGTAGAAAGATTCTTTGACAATTAATCTCTTTCTTGCTTGTAGGGAAGTGTCATGGCTCCAGGAGTGACAAAAGCAAGTTTCTGTTGCCATACTATGGCTTGAATTTGGTTAAACGGGAAACAGACATAAAACCTTCTTTCTTCCTCTTTTTTTATATCCCACCAGTTCATCTCTCTAAGTGCAGTGTATGGCAGTGAGGTCTTCAGAAACATTGAGTGGAAGGGCCTGCTGAGAAGTAGTATTTCAGTTTTTATTCAACTAAAGAATATGTCATTAAAATAGGCTGCAATCCAGAGAAGACAAAGATGTATAATGCTATTTTTCTGTAATTGTAAATATCATGCAGAAAAATGACATCTTTTAACAGAAATGTCACAGGTTTTTACACGTTTGGTATTTTTCGGAAACAACTTTCCTTATTCTTAGAAGGCATTTTCCTATGTGAAACGTATCTTTTGTTTATATAAGCTTGTATTTGGATTGTGGTGACTAAACAATCTGGAATGTGATTGTTATGGCTTCACTCTTTCACTTATTGTGCTGGATGTCTGGAATAATTTCATTGGCTTATTTATACTTGTACAACACAACTGAGAGCAGAAGACGTCTTCAGCTGACATATATCATATATCAGAGTTGCAAACATCAAGAAGGTAAAAATAAAATTGCAAACTACAGGAACGGAGTAACACTACAGGAATCTTGCAGACAGTAAGCCAAGTGGCAAATAAAGGATGGGCCGTGCTGTCTCCTTTGCCACGCATCCTTGTCCCCAGTCACCTCCGGTTTGCTGCGGTAGTCCTCCATTGGCATTGAACAGTCTGTTTCCCTTCACAACAAACATTACTGCTTTGCATCAGCAGCCGCTCACTTGGGCCAGCTCTGTTCTCAGTGCCAGGGTAACAAATCTCCTCAAAACTATTTCTGCTAGATATTTTGAAAACTGATGTGCTCAAAGAGGTCTCATAGCTCAAGGAATTGGCATTGTCCGTAACACCCAGTACTGCTGTAGTAGCAATTACATTTGTGCAACACAATATTTGATTGCTTGTCTTTAATTCTGCAAAGCAGTGCACATCAGCAGACTGCCAATACAGCCAGCCCTTTGGAATGGTTTGTGCAGTGATGATTGGTGTTTGGCACATGCTTATGCGTGCTTTGTGCTAATTATAATTACAGTATCAGTAAGGTAAGGCAGGAACTTTTTTTATTAGGTACATTTATTTCCCAGTAAAGCAAATATATTTCCCACGTGGTCTGGATGTCTTTCAAACAACCAACTTTACAGTGTATGGTCAAGATGAACTCTTGCTTAGAGCAGTCTTTTTGCATCAAAGTGACAAATTTAGAGCTATACACAAAAATATGTGTTAAGCTCCTGCAGTTGTTTCTTGTAAACCATAACTAAAGAAACACTTCTGTACTAATGCAGTCTGATGTACCGCTGTATTCATGCTTGGGGAGACTGATTTTACAGCAAAGTTGCAAGGTAATTAAAATATATTTTTCTGTTGTGTTACACTGAAGGAATCCTGCCAAAAGGAGTAATATGCCAATATTTAGAGTAGTTGTCTAGATTTTAGATACAAAAGTCGTGAATACCTAAACTGCTTAAGGAGGCAGGTCTGTTTTTTTGTTTTGGTTTTTTTTTTTTTTTCATCCAGAAGTCAGGCTCTAGTAAACTGTATGGCTCAAGTTGTGGTTTCATAGTCAGGGCAATTTCGCCCACTTGAGCCATATGCTTCTATGTCTCCTCACTTCTGTTTGCACTAGAGCTTGTACGGCCAGGCCACGTCCTGGCTAGCACTGGCCTCGGTGCAAAGAGCAGAGGAGGAACAAGCAAGCCAGGGCAGGAAGAAGGCAGAGATACCATGTAAGTGTGGGACAACCCACACACACATCAGCGTTATCGCTGCACGAAATTGCAGATTTAGGGTGCTATATGCAGTGATCTTTCTTGAAAATAGATTTTCAGCTTTCAAAGCCTATAGGCATATTTTACATTATTTGCATAATTCATAATATTGCTAAAAAATGTTAAGAAGGAAGTTACTGGTCTTTTAGTATAAGCCCAAACCAAAATTCATTGACATCTCTTTGATTTGAGGGATTTTGAATTTTCCAAAAGATCCATACTTGCTAAATGGTCACTGATCTAGATTCCTGCCTCGAAACATCCCTCAACTTTGAACTGTTCGTTTATAGCTCCAAATCCAAACATTGTATTTTGAAATCTTTTGTGCTATTTACATATTTTAAATTTGATCATTGAAATCAACTGCTTCCATTTTTGGGTTGTAGTTTGTTGAGCAATGCTCTTCCCCAATACAGTGAAAGATGTTCTGAAAGCAAATTGGCATGGAACTTGAAATACAGATATGAGATTCAGTGTTTCTTTAAAAAAAGAGCCACTTTAACAAAAGCACTATGTAACAGAGCTACAAGCTGCAGACAACACCAGAAATGTAGCAAGGGAAATGGT
>NW_009648526.1:1712095-1719473 GCF_000708025.1 Charadrius vociferus | reverse complement strand
TGGAAGAAGCAGCATTACCTCTCTCCAGGTTTTTACTCCTTTTGAAAGAGCACGTTCTCTGAAGGCAGACTAGGGCAGTGAGCTCCAGCATGAACCTCAGTCGGTGTGCCAGTGCTGAACAGCTAGCAAGCACGCACATTCCTGATGGGGCATCTCTGAAGACACGGTCCTGCTTCTTGCAATGGATATTTCTGCTGAATTTTGCAGGCCATTATTCTTGCACGAGAAAAGGATGCAGAGGAATTTCAAGGGCTGGTCTTCCCCGTTTTCCGTCCTCATAGGATACGCAGTCTGAACTGCTAGGCAAAGCTCTTAGAGTTATTGCTGGAGTTTGAGTTGGGTTATAATTTGAATTCATAGATCCCCAAAGTGAAAATTCATCGATGTTGTTTTTGAAGAAGTAATACCGAACTCAGATGCAACATAAAATTCACACAGTAATCCAGGATTGTCTTTTTGGGGACCATGGGAAGTTTGTTTCTTGAATGACACCTGCTGGAAAGTCTAAAGTGTGTTTGAGAGCTGTGCTGCTGGACAGAGGCACGTCATGTAAAGACTACCCTCCTCGTCTTCCGATGAGTCCGAGTGTCCGGGGTATGGTGTGATGGGTAAGTACAAATATAGCTGTCAAGGTGAGCAGTGCAAGTTGCTAAACAATATTGAACATTATGAAACTTAACAAACATCTGCAGAGTTTTTGAGAGTGGACTGTGCATTTGATGAAATTCTTATACAGTATAAATTTAATTGCACTTACCGTTTTCTTTCACGTTTTTCTAGAAACCTTAGCTTGGGAAGACAGAGTTGTGCAGCCTGAATTTGCATTGTGTCTTGCAAACATAGGCATAAAAGCTGCTTTTCTTTCTCTGGCAATACTCTCAATAAGATAGCTGTGAAAAATAGCATCACTGGAGTAAGTAGTAGTTGTTTCACCAGGTACATTACTCCCTCTGTTTTTACAGCAACTGGGAGATTCTAATTTTTTTAGCATTTGAAAGCTTAATACTCAGCAGAAAAATATTAATAATATCCAGCACTAGTAAAATAATAATATTTTCCTTATTTATACTGAAATTTTATCTAAATAATGTGTAAACTTCTTGATAATAAGGACCTGGCAAAATTATACTCTAAATCATTATGAATTTTCCACACAGAAACTCAGGGTAATAAAAGATTCCATTCAGTTTCATTTCTATAATCACAGTGGCAAACAGACTTACAGCTCTGCCCAGTAAATGCAACATACATATTTTTGTTGTTTGTTTTGGTTTATAGTCTTCCTGCCATGTAGATGGCAGCAGCACTCAAGCCTTGAAATTCACTTCAGCTTTTTCTTGAGTTTATTCCAAAACACCACGTTTACGAATATTATTGTCGCGAATGAACTGAAAGCGTGATTACTTTAAGATGGATATCAGCTTAGTTATATATACCTTTCAAGAAGCCTGTAACTTCATAATATCAGTGTTAAAAGGCAATGTGTCATATCTGTATGAATATAGATGCTACTAGTTGGGGGTTTTATACATTATGACATATTTTCTTTCTGTGAATTAAATCACTAGTATTTTTTCTACTGCACTAGGTTTCAGGACACACAGGGTGTTTCTGAAAGTTCACAAATGCTAAGATTTACGAGGATAGTCCCCACATTTATTTCCTTGCAGAATGAGAAGCAGCTAGCAGGTGCTTGGGCAAGAAAGCTGTTGATTGTGGGCATCCTTGTCGACGATACAAAGAGGAACGACAGAGAAAGGTAGTGGGATACACAGTGTAGGATTTTGTGCTATGGGCTCTACTAATCATAGTGCTTTATAAAAAATATCATGAATTATTCTGGAAAAAAAAAACATTTTGAAGGTCCAAATATCTTTAGCTTGGCATAGCATGGAATTGTCTGCACTCTGACATTTACTTTGGCTAAGAAGTAGAGGTTTTGAAAGAGAAGCAACAAAACTGAGACCCAGAATCAAAGCTGTCTGGCAGCCTCAATCTCTGCAGCATCAACTGAGACCTCAGGGAGGCTTTGTGGGATCATCTCCAGGCCCTGGGAGATAAAAGCAGGTGTTACACATGTGGCTGTGCACAGAGGAAAAATCTAGCACAAAAAAAGCATAATAATGGTAGCTCCTGGAACTAGGAAATACTGTTTAAACGCTGGAGGCAAATGGTAGTGTTTCAGTAAACCATTGTATGAGGTAGGTCAGGACTAACTCCCTCAGTGCTTCTGAACCAGTAGCAGCTGAAGTAAGAGGGAGATTAACTATCCAATGGCCAGCATTTCTCATTCCGTAGGGTCCTGTCTGGGGATGCATTTGGTGGAGGTTTAATCCCCACTGAGCATGGCATCAGCTAAGGTAACCGGCAAAGCGGGCAGACTGTGGCACTTAACCATCCTCATCCAACTCCCACAGCTGCAGATTTGGACAGGTCTGTTCTGGCCTTGTGCAGAAGCTGGGAGAGAAACAGGAACCAGTACGCCTCTGATGTGGTATGAAGTAGAAACCCTTGGCCTAGAATATCAGCCAGCCATTTGTAGTCAGGCAGACAGTCTTCAGAGGACAGAATCCCACACCGGAGGGTCCATTACAGGTTCAGGCTGCACTGAACGGGTGATCTGTGACCAAACAGGCTCCTGATGCCTAATGGGGCCGTTATGAAAAAGCCGTTACAGACATCGTGATACATGTCCTGGAGTGATAGCATTCTTCCTGCTTAACTAGTGCTTCAGGTAAAGGACTAACAAAGGCAAAGTATAAATCTGTGGCTGATAAAATTTGTGACAACGGGAAAAGTAGAATTAATGATGGTGAGAAAAGAGCAGCAACAGGATACATGTCCCATCAAACACTGGGATAGCAGCTTTTGTCTCTCCTGCGTACCGTTGAGTACAATGATACAGCTGCTATCTCGGACAGTGCTAAAGGGAAAAGCACTTCCCTTCTTAAATCTCTTCCAGATAAATACATGCCTAGCGCAAATATATTTTAACTGCTGATAGGGTATGTTTTGGAGATTTGGTGGTTTTTACTCTTCACTTCATAGCACCCATTAAATCAATCTTAGATTCCATTCCAGTGAGCAGATATTTGTCAGAAAGCTGCCTCAAGGTCTCCCAAATCCACATGGGTTTTTTTTTATATTTTCAAAATGATGCCACTGCTTACGTAATAAAAATATCCTTTCACCTTTCCTCTAGCACACTGTTAGTACCCTCAGTGTAGTTATGGGAGAGTTCTGTGCCTTGCAACCAAAAATGCATCTAAATTCAGAGTTCATATTACTGCTGATAGTTCAAAACCTATAAAGAATACATATTTAAAAAGGTCTTGGAGGCTTAAAATAACTTCCTCTGTGTTAGTATTTTGTCTGTGGAATGACCCTACCGTGGAGAAGTTTTGTAAGGACACAGTAAGGACTGTGTGGGTGGTCACGGCATTTTGTATGTAAAACACACAACCAAAATTATGTAATAAAAAGCTTGATATATTTCCGTTATTCCTGCCCAAACTTGTTAGGGTGAATCAACAAAATTACCTGAGCAATATGATACAGAAACTCTGAGAACTACAAAATGTGGCTTTCCTCAGAGATATTTTTGCAGAAAGACCTTGGAGTATAACTGTTCCTTAGGAACTTGAGATTTGCAGCAATAAGATTTCAAGCTTTTAAAGAAGTTGATGAACAATTTTAATAGATTGGATACTGTGAAAACCATCACAGAAGACATCCCAAGCGAAGACTCATTCCAGGCACTGCTTCTTGTATTTGTTGCTTTAGTGATATGGAGTGACAGCCCAATGAATCACTGGGTGGTCTTTTGGTCTGACAATTTGGGTATTGTCTGAGCAATTAACAGGATGTCAGCCAGTTGTAGTGGCTAGTGATTAAATTACAGAGGTTCTTCGGTGGTTTCCATAAAGAAATCTCTGGGAAGAGTTAGATGCATCCACCATCTATCATATGATGAACATGTGTCTTTTTATGTTTACATGTTTATTCAACTAAATAGCTAAGAATATTGTGTCACTTGAGAAGACTTGATACTTGAAGGGCATGTCATGCTTTTGGTTTCTGCTGTGCTAACCCAGTGCATGAGGAGAATTTATGATACTATTGGGGTAAACCTTTAGCTTTAATTTTTTTTGTAGGAGATTTCAGAAATGTCTTTCCTCATGTCTGAAGTCACATCTTTGACTGACTGCACTCGTACTTCACTGGTTTCATTCTAGATTTTTTATTAAAAATTGCCTTCTCTGTTATTTAAGTTCTTTAAGCAGATATTATTGGTGTTAACTTTTTTCTTAGCCCACAAAGCATGTAGCACCTTGTGTTACTCCACTTATTTACAATGCCTAAATCTATAGATGCTCATCTGTCTTTCTGCTGTTTGGCTGTTTCTTTTCTTCATTGTGTGTGGGATAAATCTATCACACTTTTCCCAGAATTTTGAGTTTTTTATTCTTCCCGCAATAGGCAGCAGTTAAACATCCACAGGGAGAGAACAAGGCAAAAGCAGCTATAAGGAAAAGTAAAAAGACATAAACTCTATTAGCAAGAGTAAATATACTAGCATGACCAAATTATGGTCACGCTGACCTCCAAGCTGCACTCTGATCTTTCATGGTAATTCTGAACAGAGCTGCTGAAGGTAAATGTAAATGTCAATACCCTAGGAAGACTGGAAATTTCTAGGAATTTGCATAGGATACATAGAGCCATAACCACAGTCCTGCAGGTGTTGGGTACAGTACCCACTGCACCGAGCTCACGTGTGGCATTCTTGAAAGGCGGATGGGACTATAATATGAATCTCGGCAACATTACATTTTCATAAGCATTTAGCCCCTTTTCCTGGGGGTAATCTTTCTGGATTAGCCAGGAAAGTGCCCTTGCTGGCTAGCAAGGAGGGGAGGAGGTAGTTATGTACATTTTAATGCTTTTACAGCTTCTGTACTAAGACACAGGGAATAAGAGGGAAGCTTGCATGGCTTCCTTAGAGATAGATTTAGCTCCCTTGCACACAAAGGTTTTGCCAAGGTTTTGACAAAATGAATCCCCAGAGTAGATTTGCTCCTGTTTTCTTATCCAGTATTCAGTCCTGGACCACATCCTCCAGCAGCTTTTATTCAGCCAAAGCTGCTTCCAAAAGGGCTCAGGGGCGTCACTTGGTCAGCAGCAATCAGTGGGTTAATACAGCCCGGCTTCTGCCTCTCTCAGATGTTAGGGAGAAGATAATGAGGCAGGGGTAGAGCCTGTAGGTTAATGAGATACCCCAACTGGAAGGCAGAAATCTGAGAGGAGAGACTTGGGAAGCAGAAGAAGAAAGGGGAACGTGAGGGTCTTTATATTCAGGTGTTACCCAGTTGAGAGAATTGTTGGGGCAGGATCGTTTTCCAGTATTATAAAACCATTTGATTTGTTAGAGCATAGCTGAAGTTACTTATCTACCCAGAAAAAATAGTCTGCCTTTTACACTCCTATTAAAATCAATACTGGATTACATTCGGAACTCTTATGCTAAAAAAAAGGTGCCCCCCCCCCAACAGAACACCAAAATCCAAAGGCACTCATGTTAGGATAAACAGCGGAATCTCTCTAACAAATGCTAACTAGTGCTTGGGTAAGCATTGTTAGAAATATCCGTCATGCATTTGAATAAAATCTATTAATAAAATGAATGAGTAGAACTTAGACAAATATAGAGAGGTAATACAGTAAACCAAATGGCCCTACTACAGGGAACCGTTGTACTGTGCTGTTTTGAATATCATCATGAAAGCAGCTTACCTTTTTGCTGAATCTTTTCAATAATCCTGGGCTGTAAATGATGCAGCCATGTAAATAACTCTGGCAGTTGCACTTTGACCATATAATATGAAAAATAGCTAGTTCTCCATAATTGCATCGCCAAAAAAATTCCTCCTTCTTATCAGTATGCGACCTCCTGTTACAGACAAGCAGAATACAGAACAGTCTACACAGTCTGCAGTGTTCAAGATGCTATTCTTACTGTTATTATCAGCAATGACGATTATCTCTAAATGTTCAACAGTAAATCCAGAGGAATAAATGGAAACATTTCTCCTTAAGTGGTGTATAACAATCCCTGACATTTATATAGCACCTTTCATCTGTAAGAATCCCAAAGTGCTTTACAAAGTCTGCTGGGATCACTTCACCCACCACTGAAATGTAGCTATCTCTATGGTGAAATTCAACTTCTATTCCACCCCAATGCCATTGCACAACACTGCTTTTGAAAAAAGTGACAACTAAGTGAAATCCATTGAACTGTTCTTGTGAAAGCTATCATAGGATCCCCAGTGACAGCCAGCGGTTAAAGCTTTGGTTTGGCATCTAGAGACAAAACCAGCAGATACTGCATCCTCCTCTGCCCTCATACGCTTCCTTCCAGGCAAACACACTCCTCTTCTCTTTCTGTTCTTCTCAGAGCACTGTGCCCATGGTGAGAAGAGCAGCTGCAAATACACTGACAGCACCCAGAGTTGACTTTGGTTATGTTACCTTTCACCAGCAATTACTATCAGTTGAAATACTACTAATGAATGAAGTTCTGCTAATGAAATCACAGTAGTAAGCCTGGGTGCCTGGAGTTATCCTTAGAAAGTAAGTAATAATGGAAGCAGAACGCTTAAAAGTTTATAGGAAAAAAACGGGTGTAACTAATCTACAACTGTGCTTCTCTGACAACCTTGGTCTGTTTGAGCCAAACTCTGTGAAATGAAGTACTAATCTGTTTTTCCTTATGGGGTATTTATATTCTTTTTCACGGTCTTAGTACTATATCTATGTATTTATCTGAGCAGGTATGCCTGGGCCCTTGCTGTAAGGTGACTGTAGAAACAGATGCTGTATCTGTACCGGTAAATTAGAGTAAGGGAATATTCTCAGGTATGGGAATACATGTATATTGATAAAATGATGGAACAATCTCCATGTTCTCGATCTACAACTAATGCACTGATGACCATACCTGATAGGAAATGTTTGAACGTTTCCATGCTCTTCTGGAGGGTAAAAGAGTTTTTCACTCAAACTTTCTTTCAGGTCTTCCTCTGGCAGTTGGCTTTATTGCCAGTAAGCCGTCCTAGACACATTTAATTTGCTATTGCAGATAAATATACAAAGGGTATGTACAGAATAATAGAGTGTATGTTAAGTGTAGCATTTGTGTGTTCCTGGATGTGCTAAAAGTTAGTATAAAAGTGGATTGAATCCTCTTCAAGAGAAACACATGGTATGCAGTATGACTCATCTTGAAAGTGCTCTACCAATATTAATCAAATCATGGAGCTGAAAATACATGTTCTTGCTAGATTTTCCTGGTACATTTTCATCTCACAGAAGGATG
>NW_009648526.1:1694935-1712064 GCF_000708025.1 Charadrius vociferus | reverse complement strand
ACTGTGCTCTTGCTGCTGATACAGATTTGATCCTTCCAACTCAGGTTTATATCTGTAATGTGTCACTTCAAAAAAAATCAAGGTCCCATATGGGTTCATTCCACTGTAGTGTTACTACTTTATCTTATATTTCATTTCCTCTATGGTCTTGGCTGTTCTTTGGCAGAATGTGAGTTCCTTTTCTTTTAAGCCTGGGGAAAGTTTGGACATATGTCACCACTGAGCTACAAAGTCTGCGGGGAAATTAGCTAAGTGGACAGAACCATTATACCGCTGAGAATATAGTGGTCTCTGCTCTTCCACAGCTACAGATGAGGAAGAGAATCAAAAGTGTTGTTTCAGAAGAAGTTACTGACCCTTCTGAACCAAGCTGTCATATTTCTTCAGTAGAACAAATGCAGGTAAACTGATTCATGTAAGTTCTCATTCTGTACATAAATGTAAACAAAATATAAGTACTGTATTTGATAGGACACTGCATAACTTGATAAAGGTAGTTTTTATTCTTCATATTGTTATGTAAATATCTGATGAGAAAGTTATGCATGCTTTGTTTTACTTGGTAGCTATATAGCAATAAAAGGGAAAAAACTGAAGTGAATGTAATATACTGTAGCAAGTCACTTGAAATGTAACCCGAGCATATGAACAGTTTATAAAGGCATGTTGTTCTGATGAACTGAAATTTCGAAGACTTGAGTTTGATTCAAGTTCAGACTTCTGATCTGCTCTTGGGCAAGCCATGTGAATCTCGTTAAGTGTCTGGTCCCACATAAATTGAGGAATAGTTTCCAGCTTCGGGGGAGTGTTGTGAGCCTAAGTTTATTAAGGTTTCTGAATCAGTTAGGTACTATAGTAGGGGGGAGGTAAGTAAGTACGTAGATAAATAAAGTATCAGTTAGATGCTATCAACCACTTATTACTGTAAAAGTAAGAGAAACATTATATTCATTGC
Source organism: Charadrius vociferus (assembly GCF_000708025.1). Lineage (NCBI taxonomy): Eukaryota > Metazoa > Chordata > Aves > Charadriiformes > Charadriidae > Charadrius > Charadrius vociferus. The sequence goes on along the minus strand of NW_009648526.1, from coordinate 1,711,109 downwards.
TTAAATGTAATTTTTCTTCTCTTAAGAAGCTTCATGGTAGTTTTAAAATAGCAATGAACTGCAGAGTGGAGCCTAAAGTAACAGCATTAACTCTGAATCCACCATGAGATATTCTGAGTGGCGTCTTAAGAAAGCACGGCGTGAATACACTATTGCAGTTTATCTTGCACGTAAATTCAAAAAATTCTACTGCCAGAGAGACAAAATTATATAAGCTTATGACAAATATTTAGTTTCTGAAACATATGGTGTAGGATGTACAATATCTCCTAAATTAAAGTGTTTAATAGGTTTTAAAATGCATTAAAATTTAAGGTTGTAAATTTATATTAAAAATATCACATTTATTTGCTGTGACCTCACTGAAACAGGCTCACTGATTCTAAAGTATTTTAAGTCGTCTTGTATGTATGTGTGCATAGATATGTATGTATGTATAGGTATTTATTTATATCTGATACTGTATATTTCCTTGAGTCCTATTTTAAAAGTGAATGTGAAGATTGCAGTTACATTATGAAATGTCAGCGACAGGACTGCAGAAAGAATAGATGTGGCAACGCTTAACTCTTCCCACTGCACGTATGTATTACACACCAATCTTTATGTGTATTAGCCCATGTCCATTCATAATCAATAATACTGCCTCATCAAACTCTTCTATACTTTTATATACACATATGTTTAGCACTCTTAAAGATATTTTAAAGATAAATGGGTGTAATTTTGGTCCTGACAATCAGACCAGAACAATACAATTGATAGATTTGGCTCTACATTTGAAATGTTAACCCATTACAAGGCAGGTCTTAGCAAACATGCCAACAGACAAAAACCAGGAGAATCTTACCACTTATTTTCCCTGTCTTCAAAGACTACTTCTTTGAGGCAGAAATTTATAATTCTGCTTTTTATATTTAATTATCATTTGACTACCACATCTTTAGCAAAAGCCATATCCTCCTTAATTTTTCCAAGTTTTTTTCCCTTTAGCTGACAGACAGTTGCTAATCACATGTATAATACCCTGAGCAAATTTCAGGTCATATGGGGATAGAAGAGCTTCCTGCATATTTTACCCCCTTCCATCCTTATTTTTTCCACCTTATATGAGAGACTAGTTTGCATTTGTGCTTGAATGGTATGGTGTGTGTTGTCTGTGGTAAGAAAAGGGGTCATGTGAATGGTAAGCCTTTAAACATAGGTGGTGAAGTTTAACAGAGGCTTTCGAATTCACACATGCAAAGACATTTACTGCTCTGTCTGTCTGCTTTGAAACACTCTGCAAAGAATCTCCTGAGTACACACAATAAAACATTCTTTATACCAATCCTGGACGAATGTTCAGCAGTTTGCCTGGCAGACAGGACAGGGCGACACGCTGTCCTCTGAATGCTGCACTGGGCTTTGCTGGCAAAGTCTCTGCTGCTGTGAGCATAGGGGTACCGGACTCTTTAGCCAATATGTGGCAATGACATGAGAGCTCTAGAGAGATTCTTTTGAGAAGAATCGTCCACATTTGAGGTTGGATTCAGTGTTCTAAAGATTTGGCATATGGATTTTGATCTCTGAGTTGCCCTAACAAAAAGCGAATTCCATAACTTCCTCTGCAAGGTCTGTTTGACTTTGCTGGAGGAAGAACGCTTGTTCAAAGCTAGCCCAGCAATCATCATTCATCACACTGTCAGTCACACGCAGATACCAAGATACCTTCAACAAATGTTTTGTATTGTAACCTCTTGGTTGGTTATTAAATTAGTGTTTCCCACAAAGTTCCAGTAGTCATAGGACATTTTGTGAACTTTATGGGATTTATATTAACTCATAGCAATCTTTACAAGGTTGCCAGAAGGTGTAAAGAAACTAATGATTAGCTAGATTCTTCTTAGTAATTTAGAAATATTGATGACTGCTAGTTCAAGTTGCTGTTACCAGCAGAGTATTACCTGCAATGCTTGACTCCTGCTAAGAAGGAAGTCTTCTATACTCAACACAGTCTTACTTTTCCTTATTTTGTATTTTTTAATGTGCAAAATACTGTTGTTGTTATATCTGTCAAAATTCATTTTCAGCAGCTGCTGAAATCTTCAAGTCCTGCCAAAGACAGTCATCAACTATAGTGAGTCCTGAGTCCAAAGCAGATGCAGTATTCTCCTCAAAAATTATTGTAAGTAAAAACAGTTACAAAAATTATCACTAATATTGAAAAAGTCTTTTTCTTTTAATCTAGTATCATATGAACTAATTTCAGAAGCAATTAATATGACCTCATAACATGTACGAGGGTTATCTTAAACTATAGATTTAGCATTATTTTAGCATAGGAAGAAAAGTTTAAAAACATTTAGACTTTGTTCAAACACTGTCTTGTGTACAGTTCAGGGAAATGTACGTATCTGATAACGTAATGACAGTACCACATGCACCTGTTCCCAGAGAAGGCTGTTTACTTAAGGCCTGAAGCAAGGTTCAATTTTGAAGAAAACTTGACAAGGACAATTTCTTACTTAGCTTTACTAGCTGACAAAGCGCAATACTAATAATGATGGGTAGTTGCATTCCAAGCTTTAACTCACCTGAAACACCACAGAGCAATTTATATGTCTTTTTTCTTTGCTTTCACCATAGTATTACATACCTAGGTGGGATTTCCAAAGAAGCACAAGAAATAAAGCATTCAGCTCTCAGAAAGAGTTACTGAACTGCATGGATGCTTATTCATCCACAGCAATGCTGAGTTTTTCTGAGACCCTGTCCTTAGAAGTGGGAAGACCACACTTTTGGCACTTCCTTGCATCACTCTCTCTACAATATTGCCACATGCATCAGGCACTCTCTGAAACTATACATGGATTTCCTTTATCTCCTTACCTAGAAAGGCTCAGCCAGTCCTCTAGAGCGGTCTCACTCTTTAATCCATCCCATTCCTCCTCTTTTCCCAAGATCTAAACCCTCATCTCCTTCTATTTTTTGCTGCATTCACTTAGCTGTGGATGTCTGAGGTGCTTTCCCCTCCGCTCTCTGAGAGGTACCAACACAGAACTGCTCTCTTGAAACCTCATCACTGGCAAGAGAGTGATTTTTCCTCTGGTGTCTAGCCCTGATCTGTGTATGGTATTGCGAACAAACACTTCATCCTTCCCCATGCACTCTCTCTGTGCCAAATTAATTCTGAGCTACAAATACAAGAGGTCGATGTTTCCTGGTCAGCTTTTTCACGGATATTCAAAATATCTAATAAATGAAAGGGACGTTTATTTAGCTCTAGAAGATGTGTTCATAGGTATTTTGGGTTGAAGCAAAATACTTTTTACTTGCTTGTAGAGCTCTCTAACCAGGATCACATACTAATCCAAAATGCTGAAGTAATATTGTTGCAAGATGTGACATTTCTGCATTTCTGCCCCACAATCTTCTGCAGAAGACAGTTCTGTGTTGTAAGTTCAGACCTTTATCCTTTAGCTGGACAAAGAGCCCTGGAGAGTAGTTTGTTGCTTTTGTGAAGGAATAAAGATTGTCTGAGCTCCCTAACTCACCTCTTGTCACATTCAGGCAGTAAGGTGCAGGATTTCAGTGTACTTTCCCACACTTTTCAGTATGTGTTTTTGTGGTTTTCCACCTCCCATGCTAAAATCTTTCTGTGGATTGAACATTTTTGTATGGCAAGCTTGTGTGCCCATCTGACTCACCCTCTGGTTTTGAGCTGTGGATCAGTTTTTCCATGATGTCTTTTGAAAGTCGGAGGTATCAGTTGAGCAAACCAGAGGAGGCAGTTTCCTGTAATCATCTATGCCATCATCTGTGCTGGATCATGGCAGCAGCTGATCAATAGAGGAGTATTTAAATATGTTAGAGCCTGAATCTGATATTCTACATGTTTAACTGCATAAACAGATCAATGGGACAGGATTGATCTCCATTGATATTTGGCAGTTTTCAAATACAATTAAACCACATTTGGAGTACTGAAAGCACTTGAAATAAACAACTGGGCACTATTTATAATTTAAAGAGCTACTCAAAAAATTTAATAGATCAAGTGGTTGTTTCAACAATGCCAGTGTCAAGGGAAAAGTTGAAATCCATATGCTGTATATAAATAGCAAACTGAAATTAATGGCAAACTGAAATTCAATGTGTTCTTTAGCACATATTACGATATACAAATATTTCAATATTTATGATGATAAGGATATGCAATTAAATTGTCATTAACTGATATATATGAATGATTATGCCTGAGCAGAATCTGGGATTGGAATTATTTGTGCAGTAGCGGCACAGATTCTTCAAAAGTATAAATGGTGCCATTAGTAATTGTCTTAAAGTAAGTTGCCAGTTTATAAATGAGATGCTGTTGATAAAAATGGCAACCTTAGCTTTCTCACATGCATAAAACAGAGGAATGTGAGAGTTACCCAGCTGATTTTTGGTTTTGCTGATCCCTGTTGGCTGTATTCCCACGGAGTCTGACAGGGCTCCAGCAATTCCCTGTACTCCAGAGCACCTCTGAGAGCTGATACCTGGCATCTCTGTTGTTCCCTCAGAGAGCCTGGCACAAGCATGTGTTTACGCTGCCATCAAAACCCATTTGCTTAACTAGTGACAATCTAGGGATGTCCTTGGGTTGCTTTTCAGAGTAATGTCCTTGTCATCACAAAGGCACATCAGATAGCCAAAGGCTGATCAGAATGTTTGACACATTGACATGCCAGGCAGATAGATACTGGAGGTCACAGTGCCCACAAGTTTTCTCCCAGGACAATTCAACTGAGCCAAACCAAAAGTCCCCAGAAGAATATTCATTTTGGGAACTAAGATTTATTGGCCATTCTGGCCTTCCTCTGGGCAGTTTTACACAGCAACACAGATACAGTCATAATGAAACCTAGTGTGAGAACTGAGGAGCTGATCGAGAACATACAAGGCAATTAGGAGGTTTACTTTCTAAAGAATTCTTTGCAGGGAAAGGCTTATGGTTTTAAGCAATTTGAAATACATAAAGGAAACACGGATCTGTAAGACTACTCTCTGCTATAAACCCAGAGCATACCACTGTAAACCCTGATTTCTGTAAAGACTTCTTGATTCATTACAAGGACACAGAATGTCAGCTTAGTACTACATTTACCAGCCAACTTCAGTGGGAGCACAAGACGTATTTTTGCTCTTTATGCTGACAACCTCTTGAAACATATCTGAAAAGTATCAACGTGTTTTCCTTTCCCAGACACTTTGAAAATAATCCCATATGTTTGTGCTAAGATCCATATCCTGAAAAGCTGGGAAAGTGATTTCCATGTGTATGGTTTGCTTAATACAATGCCAATGTAAAAAAAAACAATAATAATAAGGCTTTTCTTGTAATATGGATTGAGAAGAGGAAAATATAGCAAGCTCCTTTTGCCCAGGAAGAAGGACTGATTAAGCACCATAGAGACAGTTGGGATTCCCCACGTATGCTTATCAGACTTGGGACACTGCAATCCTTGACTCTTCAAACCTTCCCAAACCTCTCCTAGCTTCTGGAGGGTTCAGAACATGTATATGAGTGTGTACCCTTCTACTGAAAGTACATATGTATCATTCCCAAGGGAACGGCTTTTTCAGTTAATGATATCAGAAAGACTTTTACCTAAGAGGCTATTAGAGGGTAAGATAAGAGGATACGTTCAGTATTAAACTCTGCGCAGTTCCAATGGCCATGAATACATCCCACTACCAATCTGTGTTGCACAGAGCAGCACAGTGAAAACTGTACAACAGAAGCATTTTACCTGAAGAGACATAGTGATGACTTATAGTACGCCCTGAATAATATTTCTTTTCTGTGCTTTATCTGGACCAATAAATGCTTATGCTTCTAGATGCAGGAAGAGCTGTTTGTTCTCCTCAGCTGACAACCCATTAAAAAGAAAATAAAGTAAACATATCAGAATTAGTCCCCTAAAGCTTCCATCAAGCCTTCTGCCATGAGCACTTTGCTGTTGTTTTTGGGGTTTTTTTTCCTTTGCCAGCTTTTGGCAGTCAGGGGCAATCTATCTTTGGGAGAGAGAAAAGCATTGCTCTTCTTCCCTGGGATGTATGATCCAAGGACTAAAAATAGAGGCTATCCAGAACAATATCAGAGGGCGGCATACCAAATAAGTAGCCAAAATTGTTGAAGAAATCTTCTTCAGGTGGTAAGCAGTACAATATACTGTATAAAAACCACAAAACCTTAGAGTGAACAATTATCAGATAACTAATAAAAAGAAAAAGTTATTTCCTTACCCCACCCAGTAGTGGTCTGTTTAAAACTTGAACCTGAGGCAGTTTTCCCAGGGTAACTCTGAGGAATTATCTGACTTTTGATTATATTTCCTAAAAATATCATTCCAGTGTTATTGTTCATCATCAGAAGGTAAAGAAAGAAGCATCACCTGCAGAAAAAAAAAAAAAAACCCACGAGGTGCTGTTTCATCTTTTTTTTTTCTGTAATGACTGTCAAGCAATGGGCTTTAGGACCTGCTGTAAATGCAAACCCTCTAACAGCTTTCAGGCAAGCCCTTCTCTTCAGCTGATCATTACTAGTTCTGACCTTTTAAATCCTCTGCTGCTAAGGGAGAATCTGGTCTTTACAGAAAAGCTGTTCTGTATTCCATTCATAGACAATGGAGAACTTAGCTATATTTACTGGTATTTAACATATGGAGCATATTTGCCTGGAAGGTAGATGAAATCTCCTGCATTTAAGATCAAATCAATTTGAATTTAAGGTCACATTTGCAGAAGTCAATGTTCCGTAAAATCAAAGAAGAGCTTAATTCTACTATTTTTTTCTCCGCCAATCAACTGTGTAGTTTCACACGGCGCAGTTCTGCGAGCCTTCCTCCCTGAAGGAATCCTTGCACGCACAACCACTGAGATGGGAGGCAGCGGCATGACTTGGATCTTACTCACCTGAGTAGGAGTGTTTATGTCCAAGACAAACATGAACTGCATTCTGCAAACTTCATATTCTTAATTGGCGCTCCCACAAGCAGTCTCAGTCTTATTGCTGAGACTACTCACACAAGTACCTTGCCTGCTTAAAGTGAGGCTCTCAGGATCAAACCTCTTTTCTTAAGATGAGATTTATCCAATTTGGAACACCTAATTCATGCGTTTCCAGGACTAAATAGAGAAAACAGGTTCATGTGATTTCAAGGTGAAAGTGTGTGTATCTTCATTCATAAGCAAGTGGTGCTACTTCAAAGGAGAGGAGATTTGCAGGAATCAATGATCTGCAATATCTTTTTGCTTAAGGTGTAATTGCCATCTAACAGCACTCAGGGACTTTGCTAGTGCAGAGGCCTGGGAAACACAAGCCCAAAATACAACTTTCTGGTTGGGAGATTTCTAATATTGGAACATTGTCTTTGCACGCTACTAACCCACAGCCTTTTCCCCTGGAAGTCTAAACAGGAGAAGAGAGCATTGGAGCTACTGTTGATTTCCCCTTCCACTTTCCCTGTGCAAGTGTGATACAGCAGGTCTGAAAATGACAGGTATGTTGTTAATAATAATATTTTTGTCTTTGTTTTTAAATGAAAATATTGATTAGTTAGCCTTGATGAAATAAAGAAAATATACAGTCAAAGTGCAGTGGCAAAAAGAAAATGCAGTATTAATTGCTCCCTGCCATGGTCTAAAAGAAGAAGGATTTTATTTTTTTTTAACACAATGGAAACAAGAACAGAGAAATAGTGCAGAGAAGTGGGGAAAGTGCACAAATTCTTATTTAATGGATTTTTAAGTGGCATTATTCATACTGCATATGGGATAGCCAATTGAAATGTGTCTAACAGCATTTTCTGTTCTGATGAAAGTTTGTCAGCTACTTGAGCAAATGATTTTGAAAGATAAAATAGAATAGGACAAAACACTATTGCCACCAGCACATTACTAACAGGTTCCGGAAAACGTTAACAGAAGCATCTTACTGGCTGCTACTATTTAGATCTTAAGTAAACACACGGCAAACTGTAAAATTCTCTTTATATTTCAATGAAATAGCTTTTGATTTAAAGAAAACAACTGTTCAAACATATTTTGGTAAGATGTCTTGATGAGCATTTTTGAAAACCAGTGATGTCTTCAAATAATATTTGGAGGATATAAGCAAAGAAATGAGAATTTCTGAAAGGAAAGAGGGAGGGATTTTTTTTTTTTTCTGTATGAAATGCCATATATTTACAAACACATTTCCCAGCCAAGCCTCCTTAACTTCTGGGTGTGCCGTATCTTTCAGGAAAATAGGAATTCCACTCTTATTCACAATAGGCCTTCCTAACCTAGCATTCATAAGAAACCTTCTCTCAAATTGCTGAATTGACAAACCCCTCTTAACTCGTCCCTGGCTGCTGGGATTTGAATCTGTGTTTCCATGCAGTCTTGCGGGATAAATGCACCTCTGATGTAAATGAGCACAGTTCCATTGAAGTCAGCCAAGTTGCTTTCTCTTGCACCAAGGCTTAATTTGATCCTAGATGTTTAGATCACTAAGCTATCCCCTCTGGCTTAGCAATTCTCCAGTTGAAAGATTACTTTCTGACTGTGAATGCCAATAGTCTTTTTACTCTGGTAGCTGAAGAAGTAATAAGTGCATATAAGGGTTTCATGAAATGCTTCACAGGTGAAGGGAGACAGCCTATTGCATTCTGGAAGTGTCTCTTACCCTTCAAATGAAGAAGAGGAAGTCTGAGTGAATGAAAGGTTAGTGTATTTTTGTGACTTCTACATCAAAACCAAAAGAGTTTGGGCCTTTAGAGACGAGGGGGACCGTTGCAACTCAGTTCCCCACAGCACTTGTGCAGCTCTGAATCAACAGGGCTTGTAAGCCTCTGACATATAGATCAACCTGAGGGGAAAGGAGGAAAGAAGGATGTAATCGTGCCAATTAATCTGGAAAGGTATCTGATATCTTTAAAGAAAGCCTGATTCTGATCTTGGTTAGACTAGAGTAAATCTAGAGCAATGTCACTGAAATCAAAAGATCATCCTGTACTTGTTGGTTATAACCTGGGTCAGAATTTGGCCTGGAATTGGTTATTCATCCTGGACTAGCCTTGGTAATTCTAATCACAGCTCTCTAAGGAGAACACCAGTACTTGTAATTAAGATCAAATATTACACAAAATCGCACAAAATGTAATTAAGATAAAATATTACACAAATATTACAAAAGATGAAATATTACACAAAATCGCACATATTTTCAAGTGCCTAATTAAAAACCCCAATGAATTAACAATGCTGTTTTGCTATTTTTGCATTTTGCTGAAAAACCCAGAATATATTTTGAGAAGGGATTTGTGTAGTACTTATCAGGAAGGGAAGCAGAATCAGTAATTTGTACACACCTGATTAGTAGGCTTATTCTAAGACCGCTTATATTCTACAGAGGAGTCAGGACATCAAAAAGCAAAGTAATGTGATCTCCAAAGCAGAATGAAGACAATGAGCCATCTATCATTTTGGTCTACTTTACATTAAGAGATCAGCAAGTCTGGAAAAGAAGAAAAATGTAGAGCAGAAGTACATTCTCCTTCCTGAGAAATGGGGACATTTGTGAGTCCTAGGGAACTCTACAGGTAGAAGTAAGAGGAGATCTCGTATGCTGCTCCTTCTGTTCATGCCTCCTGTCCCATTGATGCAGAAGCAAAGCCAGGCTATCTGCTCACTCCTCCCATAAGAGGGGCTGCAAGCCACGGAAAGAGGTGCAGCTTCCGGTCTGTGGGCTTCGTATGTACCTACAACACAAAGGAATGCGAGCAGGTGCCCCTCGTCCTTCCAGTCCCACTTCCTGATGCAGGATTTACTGGACTTAATGGAAGACACACTGACAGCAAAGCCATAGCTAACACATAATTTAAATAATCCCTGATTAACTAGTGAAATGATAATTTTAGGAAGTATTGAGTGAATTGGAAAGTGTGGAGTCCCACTGAAGCAATATTGATTTGATGCCTTTTAATTTGTTAGAGATTGTAACTAGCAATTCTATTCACCTATTTACTCTTCCCAAGTTATTTATTATTGACCAGAAATAGGTCTGGATGAGACCCATTAATACAGAAGTGCCAGATACTGCTTAGATCCGAATGGGGGAACAAATGAGGTGAACCTAAGACAGATCTGGGTTGTAGTCGAGGCTGTTTGGTTCCATGTTTTCCATGCCTCTCCATTTTCTAACTTGCACATTGCAGTTTCTTGGAATAGTTTCCAGGTAAGTATAATTGTTCAAATGTAAATCAGCACGCAATGTCTTAGCCCCAAGCCACTTCTAACACCCTGGCAGTAATGACAGCCATTGCTGGAAATGTTAGGAAGATTAAGACAGAGCTAGTTGCTCTGCCTTCTCATATTTTGAAACAATAGTAAGCTTTTTGATCGGAGGTTATGCTGGTGTAGAGGAAAGGTTTGGGAATCCTAGCCTCTTGGCTGCCTTTAACACAGTCGCTTGTACGGGTTCACTTGTTTCATGGGCAAGGGATCTAACTTAAAGTGTTATAAGCAGAATTTTCCACTTGCTGCATTGAGAATTAGTCCTAGCTGATCAAATTGAAGCCTACTGGAATGCTATGAGTCTTTGAGACTCATACCATGAGTCTCAAACAAAATGTCTGCTGCCATGGTTTCTCTGACATTGCCAGACACAATGAGACATTAGGTCTGGATTTTAATCCACCTCTTTTCTTAGGAAAAATGCAGTTGGGAGATTTAAAATCTGCTCCTGTAAATTCTGTTTCACATGAGCAATCTCACTGCAGATTAAAGACTAATCATAGAAGGATTTGGAGGATTGGGCCCTTTGATTTCTCTTCATGTTAAGGCTCTCTTTTATCTGGATCATCCCGTTGATTATCCTTCTCCATCTTTTGCATAGAGCTTTAGGAATAATTAGAAGGAAATAAGATTTTCTGACTTTAACTTAATCAGTAACATGTGTACTTTGAAAAGTTACATTTTTACATGACAAAGAATGCATCATCCAAAAGCAAATATCTCCAAGGCATTTGGACTTGCTTCTGACTGACAGCTTGGACGTTATCACAACTGTGTGGCTGCTCTTTGTTCTGACTCACAGACACTGTGAATGTTTGATAAATGTTACCTTTTTAATTCTTGATAACATTATGAAAATGTTAAGAAATGTTACAGCAGATAACCTTTCTAGACCAAACAGCCGCATTAACCATGTGAAGTTAATAACTGACTACAGGACATTTACTTAATTTAGCTTTAAAAAAAGTTTTGCTCACACTACTCAAACTTTCCCTTCATTTTTATCTCCTTTTCTCCAAGGCCACAGATAAGATTTTCCTCTTACTTACTTGCAGGTCAGCTTTCCATGACACTCAGGTCTGCCTACAACCAAAACCAAATATTTATGGGTATGTGGGTATGAAACAGCATAATGATAAATGCATGATAATACACCAGCATGAAAGATTTCAAGACAACAGTGTTTGTTGTCTGAGCTGGACATTTACTTAGTCTGTGTAGCCAGGAGCAGGTACTTTGATATACATCAGATGAAGTGTTTTTGAATGATTAAGTCTATACTCTGAAGTATGACTTCAGGGATCAGGACGTATGGGTGCACAGGTGTCATTTTGCAATGAAAGCTGCTAATGCTTTCTGTGCATGTCTAAAAACACTTTGTTTCAAGGTTGTGCTTCTGAGGATATAGCTCTGCAGGTTTCTTTTAAAGAATGAAGTGCTAAATAATGGATTAAAGGCTAAAAAAGGATTTGAAAGGTCTTCACTGTATTTTTAGCACATTTCAGTTATACTTTTTACTCTTTAGAAGCACACTTCCAGACTGTATTTAAATTTGAAGCATGTCATGTCATTGCATATTCTTAGCATGATCAGATAGGCTTGGAAAATGTAATGTTTAACCTTCATCAATTATTACACAGAGCTCCTCATCCAATAAAGCAGATGCTTGATTTTAAGCATGTTAGTGGCCACACTAGCTTTATTCTTAAACACTTTGACAAGCTGAGGACATAGTGGATTTTCATGAAATTCGCAATAAGTCCCACAAAAAGTATAAGCATATTCTTTGTTTTATGCAGATTAGTAATGAATGTGACTACCAGTGTTTAAATTAGATGCTTTTGCTGCCTGACAACCTCAGTAGATCTCTTCCTCACTTTTGTCATTAACAAGAACACAAATCAGGCCTTTTCACTGCCTCTCACAGGAATTCTCATGGGAATCTGACAGTCAAAGCACAAGTTTCACTTGTGCTGAATATTTGTGAATGGGGCCTTGTTACGGTGAAGTGCTCTGCTCATGGAGCACGGGCTTGTTTTATAGAGGGGGAGGCTAGTTTTGAGGCTTTAAAAAATCGTCACTCTTCAGCTAAAAAGAAAGAAATGGAATAATGAGGTTTTGCGGTGCTTATATGCTTCTGCTTTTTATATTAGGGGAAACCTCAGTAGTACAGCAAGAAGGAAGTGATAGTTCTGTTGTTAATCGTATTTGTTAATACTGGCTCTCATCTGTCATCCTCATCAGCAATGTACTGACTTCTTGCTCAGAGTCCTCATACTGCAATAACAAGGATTAAAAATGTCTGTAATTGCTAATTGTCCTACCAAATTGTTACCATTCTGTCTTGCTGGGTGAAAATGGCTTAACTTACCAAGGAAGCATTTTATTCCCAGGCATGATCAGTTGATTTCTATAATTAAATATATGAGGAGAAATATGCTTGACCATTGTTGCTCAAGCTGTATTTTGAAGAACTGACAAATTTCTGTCCTATTTTTCAAGAAATAGTAGAGTCAGAATGTCTATAATTGGCTGAGCTCAGCTCCTATGTTTTTTTATATTACTAATATTCAAATAAATGTTCTTACCTTTAGATCTGACCAAGATATATTTGATATGATTTATTATAATGTATGTCAATCCAATAATACCAGGGCTCTGGTCCCAAAAATGTACTGATTCAGAAACCTTACTTTCAGAAAAGGTTATGTCCTTTAACAACATAATGTAGAATTTATAATTTAGTGGCCAAGAAATTCAATGTCTGTTTCAATTATATTTATGGTAATTGTACTATAGATTCTCAGGAAACCTCCAGTATACTCTTGTATTACAGCAGCTCAAAGGCATAAAATGCCTCTCACCTCATAGAGTTAATTTTATGGAAGTTTTTTGGTTTGTTGGTTTGGTTTTTTAATTATAATAAATATATAAAAATTATATAGAAAAGAATGACTATTTGGTAGTGTAGTACTTGGAGTTACAATGATGGCATTATTCCCCAGGCCTGCAGATCACTGTTTATTTTTGGACAGTAATATTCCATTTGCAGAAACAATGGAGGCTTCTCCAAAAGAAATTACAGACACAGACATGTCAGGAAAAGCTATACTTTTAAGTGGCCACAATCTGGTGTTGTCATTTCTTTTTCATATCCTGTTATACAACCCTGCCAGTTTACATCACCTTATGTAATCATGCCACTTGGGACATATTTGGAGGGGGTATTTGAGGGTATGGGTCAAGCACAACCAAGGAAAATCTTCTCTCCTTATTATTCATCCGTGTACTATACTAAACACTGCTTGACTGGTTCTAAAAACCTAGCCCTGAAAATCTGGGGCAGTTTGATGACATCTTCCTTCACAGAGTCTAACTCATTTGATGATCTGATACCACTGATTTTGCTCTTGGATCCCACCTAAGCTCGTAGGAATGCACAACCTACTAGATTTGGTAGGTAAAACCAGTTGTTTCCACGTGTGGATGTTATGGCAACTGGTTAATAAGAATGATCTCTCAGGATTTAGCGGTTAGGAACAGTAGCAAAGGCCAAAAGCATCAGAAAAAATTATGGCACATTGAGCAGCCCTAGTTTTCTTTTTTGTGCCCTCTCTGTCTTAAGACATACCTTATTATGCTAATTTCTCAGCTTGTTCTGTAAGCCCACTGCCATTGTTGCAGCATGACATGAACGACACCATCTCCTCTTTAAATTTTTGTAAAGTCCAAACAGAGGTAGAAGAGCTGGAGAAGATTATAGTTTTATTTCCTAGAAACTATTTGCTATCAGTTACCACCTGGGCTTGAAGGGTTCTATCCCATTTAGATTTCTTTAATGAATTCAAATTAGTGTTGGTGTCTGTTCTCATTTCCAGTGTTGCAGTCCTTAGCCTTTTGAACTGTAGTTTCTTGATTTTTGCTTGGCACCATTTAAATTTAACCTGAAAAACTAAATGATTCCCTTTTGTTTAACAGAGTTCTGATTTACCTTGTACGTACTACTATGGCATCACTGGAGATGTGCTTAACTGTGGTGACGTATTACATCTGTTGAAGTGAACATCAAAAGACCATTTAATCACTTGTAATGTTTTCTCCTTGTCTGGGCCAGGGTTTTGTAAGGGTAGAGTTCTGCTAATGCACACTTCTGCCGGGAAGCTTCCCAAGGTGGGGCACAAGAGATGCTAAGTGGCAGAAGGAGGATGAGTAGAAGCCATTAACATTTCCCCAGCAAGGTCAGATTTGATGTTTCCTTTGTTTGTAGTACCCAAATTAAGAAGATGCTTCTGTGCTCTGAGTGTTGCCTCTACATAAACATACTCCTGGGTAATCTCAGGCTGGTCACATCTCCTTACTATTAGCCACCCATTAACAAGCTGATTGAAAAGGACCCAGCACAGCTCACACAAAACACTGACTATTTTCCAGGAAGACCAGATTTCTCATCAGATTCATCAACACTTCAGACTATCAATATACAAAATAAAACACTCTTGTTCTGAAAGGCTATGATCACAGGAGAAACCTTTGCATTCTTTCTTCTTTTTTTTTTTTTTATTGCAAACATGTTTTGGGGAAAAAAAGGTATTATCTTGCGCTTTTTTTTTTTTTTTCCTGAAGCCAGTATTACCAGCCATTTTACTTGTACTTTACTATTATTATCTAGGTGATGGCTGTGACATGTTGATCATATATGGCAGTGAGAAAATTGATTTCCCTCAACAGAAATGCTTCCAATTTTCCCTGGGCCATAATTTTATGTCCACAACAAAATAAAAGGGTCATTTTCCTTAAGATGGGGGAATTGAAATCTTTGATAAAAGCCATAGTAAATGTTGTACTTTTGATTGTGGAAACTGCCGTTTTCACAAACGTCTCTCCTGTCTGTTCTCTGCATATGTGTGTTTCTGGGGAGTACGTGGGGGTGAGAAAAGGAGAGAGAGAGAGAGGAGGAAGGAGGTAAAAACCAGGTTTTGGAAAGACTGAAGTTGCTTTAAGAAGTTCTGCAAATCTACAAATTATTCCTGGACACAAAGGTTTGTTTTCTCAGGGAAAATATAGGGCTCTATTGGTAGCTTTCAGTGAAGCTTTTCCTTTTCAAAAATGACTCCTGTTAAAGCCATACTTCTCAATCATCTGGTTTTAGATATGATTGCCTAACTTTCTGGTATGATTTTAAACAATTGTTTTGGAAAATTTTTATATAAATAAAATTGTAAAAAAAATACATTTCTTAAGAGATTATAATCAGTGTACACCAATAAAAAAGAAAATTAAATAAACAATTTATTTTTTTTTCTGAAGGAGGATCTCTTCTATCCTTAAACAATTCTGTAGCTGTATTTATTAAATTACTGTTTCTGGGAAAATAAAAGCGCTATTGGCTGATGAGACTAAAAGATACTTTAAGGATGATTCTTCTGATAAAAAAAGCTTTAAATATATAATAGACATTCCTTTAAATGTTTGTTTCTTCTTTGACTCTCTATGTTGGCAAGTAGAGAAGGTCTGACAAGTTGACCAGGCAGTCCACAAGCAAGGTTTTTTTCATTTAAATTGGATTGGTTCAACAGTCTGAACAAAATATATGCTGAATCCTTGAATGTCCAGGAAATCCTGAAAACTGACCTTTTGGTACTCTTCTACATTGATCTTTTATGCTCATAGTCCCATGTGTGAGTGTACCGCATGTGATAATGTCTCACTAGAAGTTTTTGCCTCTATAAAACTGTACTCTTTGATACTTCACTTCTACAAGATGAAAGATTCCCATAATTGGCCTCATCTCAGTTTGGTTCATGGAGTGGCAAGGGAATTGTGCCCAATCAAAGTTGTGTTTCCAGAATTTACAATGGAGGAGTGT
>NW_009648526.1:1619032-1694893 GCF_000708025.1 Charadrius vociferus | reverse complement strand
AAATCTAGTACCTAGAGCCAAATACAAAGAATAGCCACTATTTTGACTGAAACACAGTATCAGGTAAATATGAAGTTTTCTCTTGCTTTCGTATAAGTGAGACAGAGTTTACTCAGTTTGATGGCTTGATGGTTTTTACTTGGCTACATTTCTTCATATACTTATGGTACTCCATGTTTTCAAAACCTGATGGAAACTGAAGTGGTTGATATCCTTTAAGTCCAATTTTTTTCAGACTTTCCTCTGGTTATAGATAGGGAATTATATGCAAGAATCCAGCATATAAGGAACATGGGAGCGCAAAGGTTAACTGAGATGCTGAGGTGCTGCTAACATCTAAAGAGAATAGTGGTTTAAAAGTCTGGCCCATCCTTGCATGTTATATAGATGCTGTTCACAACATCCAGAAGATGTGTATTTGACAGAAGAGTTAATCTTGTGATCTCTTTGCTTATTTTGTCTGTACTCAGAGGGGAGAGAGTTGGAGGTCAGTTTGTACGGGTAGGTTGTGATCGTTTCACCAGGGACATCAACAGCAGGCAGTAAGTCATGAAACAAGGGTAATGTTGAGAAAAAAAATTCACAAGAGCTTTTTTGAGACATTAATTTTCACAGGTCCAAGAAAAGTAATTCTTCTTTCTTTTTGACTTGGTAGTTTTTGATTAATAAAATCATATTTCTCATAATTTTCTTTAACATCAGTGGATTAGACTGCAGCAAGCACTGAAAAAGAAGAAACACCGTATCTTTTACATAGCTAAAGTTGGGAGGGCTTAGTTATAAGAGGACTTCAGCATTTTGTGTCCTCTGCATGGTGTCTGAGAGAATGGATGGCACCAGTGGTCTGAGTTGCTGCTGATTTTTTCTTTTTTATTGAGGTACAGCACACAGGTTCCCCTGTGCATGATTTTCACATGCTGAACTAGTGGAGAATATACAGTCAAGGGAAGTACAACTTAAGGGCAAAAAGGAATTCTGCACTGTGTTTAGAAGCGTTGAGAAAGAGTCACCAATAAAAATGGAGAGAGCATATGCAATCAAAAGCAAGAACCGCTTTCTGGTGGAGTAAGCAAAAGAGAGGTAGACGGGTTTAATGTGACATTTATGTCTCATCAGATAGAGCAAGCCCTGTAGCATAAAAGGAAGGCATTTGAGAGGCAGAAACAGATGCTAGAATGAGGCTTTTCCTTTTCTTCCTAGAATAGACACACTCTTGAGCTCTCCTCTTAACTGTTACTTCAGAAAATAGTACAAGAAAGAAGTTTGGCTCTGAGGTGCAATTGATACCAGCAGTGACAATATTGGTGGCTTTTGCTGTCCTCCCTCAGAGAAAGGAAGGGCTCAGACACTTCTGAGGGAGCAATCATCTGTTACAGCTGAGGGTGGATGATGCGAAATGAGATGGCAAAAGGGAGCAGACAGAGTCTGCTGGGATGCTGAAATCAGCCAGAAAAAGAGTAGGAGCCAGGGATGCTGGGAAATCTTTGGGTTACATGGTTATGCATAGTCCACAGTCCCTATGCTCCTATTCCCCAAACTTTTTAAGGGAGACTCCTGTATCATCTTTTCTTGTTGTGTAAATGCAAAGCCATTTTGGGATAGCATATAGCATTGTGAAATCGTTTTCAGTACCGAGTACCATCAGTTGCATCTGAGCAATTCTGTTCACTTCAGCGAGCTCACACACGTGGAACTGAGAATGGAACCTGGACTACCTCGTGTACGGAAATCGATAAACATATTTGTGATGCAACTGGACTCTGGCTCTTTAACAGATCAGTTCTACATGAAACAATTTCCTGGGGATTTTTCCAAAAGATAGGGAATGTAGTTGTCAAAGTGCAACTCTTCAGGGTTCTTTGGAGCACTGAAGACTACCCAGTTTCACCCAACAGACAGATTTTTTTAATTAAAAAAAAAAAAGTTGATTAATATTTACCTTATTAAATCATAATAAGGTTATTGGTTATTCCTAATTCAGCTCAAATTTACCACTTTAAGTCACCTAGATCCCAGATTTGTCTGGCCAAATTCCAACAGGCCTTTCAGGAGCAAAATTTCAGCTAGCAAATGTTTTACAAAAGGCATTGCTTCTTTGAATATAGCTGTGATATAAATAGCTGGTATTCATAGTCAAAATAGGAAAAATGCATTGAACAAAACCTCTCAACTGAAAGGGTAAGAAACTGACATTCTGGAAAAGTAAAAAAACATTTTGCTACATACTCATGCAAAAAATATTTGTGAAAGTGCTGCTTTCCAATGCTTTGTTTCACATCCTATGCTATCTCCATGAAGGAAACTAAAAATATTTGCCATTGTCATCCTTAAAATTTGCCTGTTACTTTCGTCAGAGAATTTGCATTCTGAAATCCTGGATCACTTCTACTAGGCTAAAGTTATATGTTCTTCCTTTTCTTTTCCTTTCCTGTATGTTTCCCTGGATCCCTACAGATTTAGAATTTGGTAGATCCCGCTTTCTCTCTCAGATATTTTTCCATCATCAAAACAATAAATGCTATTTGTTAAGGATCAAATCCACACCTACAGGGTGATAGTTTGAGAATTCCATGAACAGGCACTGCCTTACTAACATCTGCAGAGGTTTTCAAGTTGTCTAGAATGGCAGAAAATGGCAGATCTTAACTGCTTTTCACTAAAAACCTAGCTAGACAGCATCCCAAATAGAATTGTTTCTATTTGGGATGCAAATAATTCTTGAGCCCTTGCAGTTGTCCATACAGAGGTGGATTTTACATAGAAAGCTACGATTAGTGAGGGTTAATCATAACCAAATAGATTAGTGGAAAAAAGCATTTTATTATACAAATTTGATAACATTTCCAGGTATGTAACTGTGGCTGTTTCCTTTTGGAAATTAAGTCCTGAAAATCAAATATAGCATATGCAAAAGTAAGCCCCATCCAACAGCTTCTGAAAGTTTGGGTCTGACTAAAACATAGATCATCCAAGCCAGAATCAAGGAACAGAACTTCCTAGTTTTGTGCTCAGTTCTTCGAGATATATTTCTTGGTGGGCAGTTTGCCAGCATGGGATAATATTACCAGAAAATATTATTTCTCTCAGTAGCCAAGTGAATCACTAAAACAAAATACATTGGCAAATGAGAAACAAACCGTCAGGTAACACATCTACCCTGAACAATGGTGGGGAAGTGGTTGGCACAGCCAATGTAAGAATCAGGAAAAGAACATCAGAAAATATTTGAAAGACTAGGGCAAAGCTTTTTCCAGATCTCTTGTGGGGGTGTACTGTACTGCAGTAGAGTACTCCACATGTGACACAGGTCCCCTCCCTCTCATCCTTCTGTTGGAAGTTGTGGAACATCATGGGGCTGTATAGCAAGTGTGGACCAATGCAGTAGACTGCATTGCATATCCATGTAAATTATTTCCTTTGTATCTCAGCTAATCATATCTATTAGGTTACTAAGCCCTTTCTGCTGATGGAGCAGTGTAAATGAGACACAATGGAAAAGAAAATTTAACCCCATAGCAGTAATAATGTTACACCTATGTCTCTGTATCCTCCTATAGTTCTACAAACTGTATACTGTTTCTTGTTTATCTATTTTAAACACTGCAGAATTTGGTACCTTTTATAAGAGCAAGGCTTGCTTTCTTTCATGATTTTGAACTGATTTCTCTCTGTTTCTCCTTGGACATCTTATCTAGTCACATAGCATAATTCCCTAGCATCAGGTATGGTGAAATATTATTGCATATTTTTCCTACAGATTGCAGATAGAGATGGTGTATTTGGGGCAAGCAAAATGTCAAATCATTGCTTAAGGAGCTTAGAGTGGTGGTCCTAGCATCAGGTATGTAGGTACAAAATTTTATACAAAAGAGGAGTCTGATTGCTTAGTCCTTACTGTATAGAAGAGAAATACCTAAATTCAAAGCTGGAGGTTGGAACCAAAAGGACAATTCCAAAGCTAAAGCATAGTCCTCTGCCTTTCCTTTTTTATCGGTAACAGGGCTCAGTGACTATTATTAGAAGTGATTTGGCACCTCAACATGCAATAGGCACAGAGTGAGATTTTTCAAAACCACTACACATCTAATTTACATTGACTGAAGATCCCATGAGACACCTAAATACCTCTGGACAACCTTACTGTGTCAATTCATAAAGCTCACTTATCTTCCTCTTTCTCACATTGTGCAAACTCCTGATTTTTACCATGTGAAACCTGTTCCCTTGATTAGTAGGCCAATTTTACATGTAAACAATTTTCAGCTATGATGGGAAACGTTTGTATGCAATGCTTTCTTTTTCTTTTAATATTCATCACAGTTCTCTGCAGCCATCCCACTGCTGAGCATGTGGATCAGATTCAGATCGAGACAGTATGATGCAACAAGCTGAATTGCTTGACTGACCTTCAGCTCTCTCCCTCCGTTGCAATATACAGCTTTCTGTTCTGCTAAGTGAAAGTCAGAAACAGAGGCCAAGTGAAAAGTGATTTTTTTCACTATTTTCCAGAAACAACAAAAAGGTTGCTTCTTTATGTGAGAAATTCTTTTGCTCATCTCTACTGGAGACTGAATTGTTCATTGTATTGACTGCAGATCATTGTGGGCTGGGTTTTAACAGATACGACAATTTATCTGTATCAAGGATTGGGGGGGACACGGACTGTTTTGATACATTAAATACCTTTGCAATCATTTTTTTCTTTCTTTCTTTCTCTCTTTTTTTTAAGCACTAAATCTCAGCATGACTGTATCCTGCAGTGGAAAATTACTACCCATTCAGAAATGTGCCTTGTTGCATTACGGTCGTATATTTGAAGACTCAAGGCTCTATCTGCAGCACAAAGGCAGGCTCAACAAATGACTTAGCATCTTTGTTCCTTTATCACAACACTTTATGGCAGCATTTTCTACTTGTTATAATCAAGGTATACTTGTAAAATGAATATTTTTTGCTCTTTAGTTTATATAACAATTACGCAACTTCATTAAAATGGATATCACAGTTAATATCTATCTGAAATTGTCTCTAGTAGTGTCTGAATTACTCTCTGAATGAATGAATGAATGTTTTTACAGTGCCAGATGACAAAATTTACCGTGTCCTATCTCTTTATCAAAAAGGTTGCCTGGAACAACGTTTAAAAAAAGTTATTTTTTCAGACCAAATGCAGAGAGGCACATTCCTTGTCAGCTCTGTGTGTAAGATGCAAAAGGTAAGAGGATCCAGCTACACCTACCCTTTTGCGGGGGGGGGTGGTGGTGGTGATTGTTAAGAATTTCTCTCTCAATATGCACTTGGATCCACATTAGAAGCAGTTGGAGGCTTTTAAGGGGAGAAAATCTCAGGACAGTGTACAAAATCAGAGCCAGGGTCGTGACCTTGACTATTGATCCAGCCTCTCTTATTTCCACAGCTTGCTGAGGCTTGTTCTTCCAACCTGCTGGTGTACATTAGAGCAGAAATCCATAACATGGCCATGTTCATCCAAGCACAGGAAGAAACTAAATTAAATGTTAAAAAACAATCTGAGGCTAGAGTTGGAGACAATTCATCATGATCCTAGACGTCAGGCAGGTAGGATGACCAAGAGTTCCTCAGCCAATAGACCCCAAACAGAATATGGAGGGACCTCACTGCCTCATTTGTCAGGTACAGAGCAGATAGTCGGAAAAACACTGAGGAAAAAAAAGTCTACTGAAGGTCAGTGTTTTAATTCCCAACCATGCACAAATATTCATCTTTTGGAATGCAAGCTATAATTGAGGTTTAGGGGAGAAAGGGAGGGAGATAAAAAATTATCTGACATTAATACATTAGCACTCAAAATTAGGAGAAAATAAAACTTTGCATGGAAGAAGTGTACTAAAAATTGAGTTCAACTGAGTTCTTACAACTCTGGAATCCAAGTTTAGGTGAGAGAATTTGACTACAGACTTGAGTAACCTATTAAAAACAGCAGTGAGTCTCTTTTTCACTTTCAAAAGTTATCTCAGTGGAGTACTAACCTTGATGAAAGGGGTTTAAAGGTATATAATCTGTGATACATAGAATGAACTCAGCATGTTTAATACGAGACAAATTCTGTAGGCTGGTTGAACTGTTTAGAAACTGCCCTTTGCTGCTTCGCAAGCTGCTGTTATTTGTACCGGACACACAACACGTCCTTTACATACTCATCCAAAACATGTAACCTAAAAAATACTTCTCAAATGGCAGGATGGTTTTTTTCTGGAAACTACAAAACATACATACCTTGAAAGCACTGTGCAAATATTATGGTGATTGAAATTAGTCACAAACCCCACTGCAGTCCGCACAGCTGCTGTTCTAATTTAGCTAGCTGGTGAAAAGAACTTGCCAGTTTTGTGAACATGAATTACATTTCCTGTTGTGGTTGAATCATGTTCTTTCTCAAAACATTGATAAGCGGGTATCCAAGCTCAAAATAGTCTACCGCCCTTTAATTTTATTCCTAAGTTATGTTACACTATTTGTGCATTATCAGCATGTGCTGTTAAACCTCATCATGCTGAATGCCAATCTGATGAAACATAATAAGACATAACACAGTTTGACAGCTAATATTTAAAGAAGAAATCTTATCTCTCGCTATCTAAATAGCAAAGGGCTCCCATTCAGACACTTACAGATTCTTTGCGGATATCTTGAGAGAACAGTTAACCCGAGCTTTCTTGGAATGGTTCCCCAGTATAGACAGCAGCTTTGTACGTGTGCAATATGCACTCTTACAGATTGTTATATTCACACTGAACAATTTCTGAACTGCCTTTTTAATTTGTAACACTCTAAGCAAGATTATGTAGGAAATATTAGTAACTGATGGAATTTTGTTCCCTAGACTTCTTTTACCAAATACTCTCCAATACCCGAATTAGAGAATGTATTTTAACAAGCCAATAAAAAGTGAGGTAATTTTCAGTTAACAAAAGTGTGAAAGATTTTACATATCTTAGATATAGCAGTTTGCTGAACATAAATTTCTGTATCACAATTTGGTCTGTTTTCTTGCCTGGCTCTATCCAGTAAGCTCAGGGTAATTATAATTCCATTTTCCTGCATTATTATTACTTGCCATTCACACAGGCTTAACAAAGTACTTGTCGGTCTACTTATTGATAAAAGATCAGTGTTCTACTGTTAAGAGTTTACACTGCACCATATTTTTCAAAAATGACTCAGTTTTTGGATTCTTACTTTCATCCATCATTAGCCTGATTTTTACCACCAAAAACTTACAGTTAATGCTGATAACTTACAGTAATTTCAAAGTAAAGGAAAATTATGGATACTTATGGATAAACATGAGAGCAAAAACACCTTATGTTGAGCACTTGATATAGAAGCATCTCAGATTTCCTTATTTGGAAAGTTTGGCTTGAATATATCTGAGTTTCATGATTAACTTTTTAAATTGTAAAAACCTTTGAAAGTAGTAAAGTTGAAAGGAACTTCAATAGTAGTGAAAAGATCCATCTGCTTCCCAGAGTGTTTTTTTCTTTTCTGAAACTGTAGGATCAACTTTATATCTGGCACAATCAAGCATGTTGTGTCACATGTACATCTACTGTCACCGAATTTCAGAAATACCCCTTATCCAGACTGAATAAATAACTTGCATGTCAAGACTCTGTGATAATCTCTGTCCAGATGATAAGTTGTAGCAAGGGCAGTGCCCACCCAAAACACCACTCTGAGAGAAGAGATGTCAGCACGCCACCTCCTTGTGATGCCTACTGCCCTCACTCACCTCTGCTCACACCTGTCCTAGCCAGCATGCACACACAGGTACCCAGCATCAGATAAAATTGAATCCTTTGAAAGAGTAGAAACAAAAAGCAAAGCCATTCTCAGTTCAACCGGGTAGGATCTGTTCTTGTGGTGGATTTGTAGCATGCTATAGGAAAGGAGTGCTTCTCACTTGTAATAACGCTCCATGGCTGTTCCCTGCAAGCCTTTACTCATGACAACATTTAATTTTCGAGTTTTCTAACAATAACAGAGAATCCCACCAGCAGGGTCTGGGATATTCTGTTGGAAATTCAGGCAAATTTGGACAAATTCAGCAACCCTTTGAAATATTAATTTGCCATAGTATATTAGCAGCTTGAATCTACGTAGGTGTTTGTGTTGTGTTAATGATTATTTTTATTTTTATTATTACAAATGTATTTGACTGAGAAATAAGATGGAGAATGAAGAAAAATCTGTGAGAAATTGTGGCTCTGAGAAACCACTGAATAGCACAAGCTAATAACCTACAATTTAAAAGAAAACAATGAGAAACACACAAGTGTTTCTGAGAAACTTGACAGTATATGCCAGCCCTAGACATAGGTTAGAGGGATAAAAACACCAATGGCACACGGCTGGCCATTTTGCACTGATTTTGCGGTTACTGTTAAACCATATAAATTTACATTTTAATAACTTTAATCTAGTGTTTATAACCATTTAACCCAAAAGATTTTGCAAAGTTATCTACACAGTCTTAGGGTACCTTCAGCTGTCCTTGCTTTCCGTAGGCTGAATGTGATCCTACAGGTTGTTTCACCCAGTCCGGAAATAAGAAAATATGTGAATGACACAGGCATTGGTTAGCTAAATGTAAGCTGAACTCTCAAAACAAGATTGTATCTTTTACTCTGTCATATAAAGACTCTTGGACATTGTTATTTGATCATATATATTTCTGAAATACCATGAAAAACATTTTCCTGTTTCATATGGAATTGGTATTCTTAACTTTTATACCCTGTTAACACCTAAAAAAATAGATCTGAAAATAGTTTTGTGGTCCAGTAGTTAGAATGAAAGTCTCCAAGGACATGTTATTTTAATTATTTGCTTAATTTAGCTGTGAAATTTGACTTGCCTTTTTATCGCATTTAAGCCTACATTTCCTCTTCCAAATACATCAGTGCAGTTCCCTACTGCTTAGGTATAGGGAAGAGTGTATCTGATAATTTACTTCATTGGGGTGGTAGTATTTTATTTCTTGCATGAAGGAAAGTGGCATCAGTATTTAGGTGTGCTGCATTAGAAGCAGAACAGGGTTTAAAAGTAAGACCTTAATTCATTGTGCTCTCTTTATAGACTACAATCCAGTGGAACTCAATAATATTTTGCAGTGAAAAAAATAACATCAAAAGTAACGTTTGAATCTTTTTTTATAGTATCGCACAGTTTTGATTGTCTTTTTTAAGACATCACAGAGGACTTAAAGGACCATGACAGATAAATGCAGTCTTTAAAGCTACTCATGCATTCTTAATGGACAGCCTGTTAATTTGAGGTCTAGGTCATGAATTTGAATGCCATTCACTAAACACCTCTTTGTCAACAAAAGCTAGTTTTCCCTTAGGGTAAATTGTAACTCATTAATTGTAATTAAATTAAACATATGCGACAACTAGAAAACCCAGGGTGCATTCTGTGAGGAACGTCAGCCTAGCAGTTCATGGCTGAGTTCTGGGATGTTCAGGGGTTTTGCGAGTGAGAGGAAAATATAAGTCTAGTTTTAATAACAAGTTGCATAAAGAGAGCAAGTAGTAAATATCTTGCCCATTTAATAATTTTTTTTATTAATTTTCCATTGGGTACAAATAAGAAAAATTTTAACATGAAAAGTCAGTTGTTTTTTTCTGCAAGTTTAAGCCAGTAGTCATGATATTCAAGATATTTTGCATCCTGTATGTAAACCCTAAAAAGGTATATCCAATTTTAAGCCTGTACTTATGTTTATGGTAGTGATTAAACTGTGTTAACAGCAGACACCTTTGTATTTGGAACCACTGTATAATCCATCCTCAGGTCCTAAGTTAAATCAGCTTGGTTGTCAAAGATGAGTCCCTAATGGCCAATGGTCCACATCACAAAGCCATCATGTAATTGCCACTATTTGGCATATTTGGCAGTTCCTATTAGGAGAGGCCCAGGACTGAGCTAGTACACTGAAGCGTTACATCATTGCAGATTGCAGACAACAAAACAAAAATTGGGATGAAAAAGATATACTGGTTTGGACATTTTTTTCAGTGAAAATGTGGAAGCACTTTTTTATTCAGGAGATTTGCAGGCTTTTGCCACTTTTCTGCATGTTGAAGATTTCTTTTTTGGATATAAACTGAAGTATTTACCTTTCAGGTTTTTTTACATTTTCATTTTTACAAAAAATATGTTTTTTTCTTTCCAGTTGATTTGCTAAAATTGTTATAAATTCATTAAATGCTTCACACATTTGGGGGGAAAGAGGGTTTTTATTAGAATGTTTAGGCTGCTTTCATGTGGAAAGATATAGTTGGCTGAGTATCAGTGTGCTGAAGTCTGACACACATGGGGAGAGAGAGATAGCTATGGTGCATACAGATGATGAAACTGCATTTGTGATCCGAACAGTAAGTGGTTAACTTGAAGACTGAGGACGTTCAGAAACAGTAGATAACTGACCTTGTATTTTTTTGTTCAGCTGAGATATGGACTTATAAAAATTCAGTTAACATGCTCTCTGCAGTTTCCTAGCTGCAACTCTGTTGGGAGCACATGTCTCTATTTAAAACACGTGTGTTGTTTAGCATCGCTATTTGTATCAAAATCCCCACTGTGAATAGTCAAGTGACAAATATTAAAGTGGGGAACCGTGTATAAACAGGAGTGCTAGGCCCTTTTGAATGTGTTTGGAGAATGTTAAATGGAGTGTAGGGGGAAGATATACCTCATGGAGGGGAAGATATACCTCACCTCTCCCCTTTGGTATTTACTCAGGAGAAACCTAATAATGTGTGCTTATTAATGAACACCCCAGTATTGCAGATGCATAAGCTCTACATGAAAACTAAACCATGAACTCCTGCATCTAAGGTTGCTTTCACATTACTAACTTTACAATCCAAGGATCTCTCTCACCTTCATTGTTGACCTCGTAGTGAGAAGAGTGTCTCATCAGCAACAGACATACCATTTCCAAAAGTTCTGACTCAAAGAGGCAGTTTGACTAACAGACTGCCAGCACTGTAAAAAGAGTTGGAATCTCTCCCTGCTGGACAAAATGCAAGCTACTGTGCAAGTGATATGAGTACATGGGAAATGCAAACTCCCAAAGAAGGCTGCAAGGCAGAGAGAAACAGGAAGATAAGTATCAGGTTTGCTTCCTTCACTGGCATTAGAAACATAATCTTGAGAAAAAGCCATTGCCTGGGAGCTAAGCAAGCCTTGATGCAAATGCTGGCTCTGTCACAACTTACTCCTGAGGTCTTGGAGTTAATAAACCTACCTACCACAGGGAGTTACTTTTTCCTGCTTCAAGTTGCAATGTAGCAATACTTAGATAATACAAGAACGATGGCCACAAGAGTAGGAATAATTCTTATAGTTGACAAAGCTTTGACCAGCTTTCATTCAGCTCCTGTAATGGAGCTTGGTATGAACACCTTTTTCTTCGTATCTTATTCTGTTTTCTGCTTACTTCCTTTGGAGAGCTTTTCACATAAAAAACTTCTGAGAACTAGCTGTTTAAGCTCTGGAAACCTCTGTTTAACTAATAGGTAAATGGGTGGATTACATACATGCCAGTCTCAAAAACAACCCATGAAGTTCTTTGCTGTGCCCTCTCTGTGGTAGGCTCATCTTTCCCTTTCTCTGTCAGTGATCAGCGTCCTGTTGGCTCAACTCTATCACCTGTCTTACCCATTGTATTTGTGTGGCCAAATGATGATCAGGAGGTGGCATACCTGTTTTGCTTTCCAAGGTGTTATGGGCTCCTCTTCATAAAATGTGTTCTTGCTGTGGAGTACACTGCTGCTTGCTTTGTTTTCTGTTGTTTTTTTTCCTCTAGTTTACTACATACGAAGACAAAATGCTTTCTGAGTCCTGATATTCATACACCCAGTAACCTTCTCTCATACTACCAAAACCCAAGAGAGAATGCCTGCTCCATTCTACTTCTTGTGTTCTCTAACTAAATCCACAGTTTGGAAGCAGTGACTGGAAATTTTTTAAGTGCTGATGCAACAGACAGTGTGAGACTTTGCTGTGATGCTTGGCCTTGTCTGGAAGGCAGATAAGTGTAGAAAATACTTCTCAATAGTTCACCAGCTGCCACTCCTCTGTAGGCGGTTGAACTGAGAGCTTTATAGCATATTCTGACCTTGGGCAGACGCAGCCTTGAAGCTGCCCATCCCTTTTCCCAAACCTCAAGGTTTACCTTAACTTTTAGTTCTGTGGCAATGGCCCTTCACCACAGCTCCTTATCTACTCAGGTGGCCATACGCCACTTAATCACACTGGCTTTTGTCACTGAAAATTACCTTTACTCATTAAAACATGTCATTCAATTAGGACACATTACGAATTTTAGCTTTTGAGTCCTATTTGCTCTGTTCTTATTGATGTTGCAAAGAAAGAAAAATACCTGACTGGTTTTAGCCTATCTGGTCATCTGAAGAAAACCCTTTCTTTACCTCTGCAAATACCAGACATCCCATAGCATGTATCATGCCATTTGTAATTACACCATGATGACAGTGATCATGGCTTTACTACTGTGGTCAGAAGAAAATAATGGAGGTTCAGTAAGTGCAAACAAAATACCCCTTGCTGCCACCCTTGAGGGACTGCTTGTGACCAGAATCTAAAGTCGGGAAGGACTGCAGCAGACTGATGGAGTGGTCTCAACCTCATCATCCCAGCCTAGTCAAAATCTCCCTGTCGTCCCAGACTGAGCCTGGGGAGGGGACAGCAATGCCACTGCTTCTAATATCATTTAATAATCTGTAAAATCTACCACAGACATGAAGAGCAGGAAATTATGGTTAGAGTTAGTAAAAGAAAATGGTTCACACTGAGAGAAAGCACTGATGTAAGTAATACATCTTACTCACAGGTTGGTGTTAGCTTGCTTGGGGGTGCTGACTTTCTGGCTGTCTGGCTATATGATTGCCATTGTTAAGACCTGTCAACTATTTGTGATTTGATGAATTATGTGAGTGCTCTTCTTCTCCATAAAATGAAGTTTTATGCAGATACATCAGTGCCATGGAAGATCATTGCTAGGCTGTTCCTCCAGTGCAAGCATCTCCTGTCCAAAACACCAGATCAGACATTAGTGAAAACACATTTCAACTGGGAAAAAAAAAAATGTAGGAGGTGATTTCTATGTCTGTAATAAGGCTGAGAAGCTATTTGTAACCAACAGTATTAATATTTTCCTTCCTGTGTCAAGAATCGATGACATTTTTCTATGGGGGAGTATGTGTGCGTGTATGTGTGTTGTGTATGTGTGTGAGTATGTGTATGTGTGCATCTCTATTAGACTACTTCTCATGTCAAGAACCTGCCTTTCTTGGCAATTTCAGGCAAATCTAATGTTCTTTTCTACTTGCTTAGTTTGCTATTGAGTGATCCCAAACAAGAGACAAGAATCTATGGAAAAGGAAATTATTTCTGAATGTGCAAAGAGAATATTAGTAGCCATCTTCAGCAATTTTTATAATGGTTTTCCAACAGCTGCTCATATTGTCCTATAATAATGACAAATGGTGCCTTAAAAAAATTCACACTCGTGGAAGGTGGAACAGAAAATTTTATATCATGAATGCTGTGTACAGGATAAAGTATGCCTTGCTGAGACAGCCAGGTCTTGCTAAGTGTTGATCAGCTTCACCTGTAGGCACAGCTGGAGCCCCCCATTAGCACACTTCGACATTTCAAATATTTTGCAAAGACTGATTTCTTAAAAGCATTATTTTTAAAAGCATTTATGAAAGTTAGCTAAATATGTTGTCACTATTACAAATATGAAAACATTTCCCTCATGAATGAACTGTGTTCATTTGATGAAATCTCCGCTTCACGTAAGACAGAGCTTAAACATTATATCATACATGACACGAACATGCTGCTACAACAGCTTACCATCAAGGCCCACACTCACCCTGAGGCCAACGTCCACCCTGATCATGCCATGGGGCCCTGCAGGACACCTAAGGACTGGGGTTTGGACACAGCAGTGTCAGGGCACTATCAGGCCTCAGTGGCACCAACCAAACCCAGATGGGGCCTCCCCACACCCTGACCTGCAGCTCCACATTTGCCTGACCCTGCCTGGGCCCTGTGGGACTCCCTCCCAGCCCCCACCCGCCTTCCCCCTCAGCCTCCCCACAGCCTCACCTGAGGGGCACATTTTCAACCCGCTGCTGTAAAGGCTGTAGATCTGGAGCCTGCCTGGCCTGAGTGTGGCACAGGCTGCAAATCACCTCAGATGTGGAGTGGGGAGAACAGGTACTCGAAATCCAAATGCCAGGGCCAGGCAGGCTTGCACCGAATGCTGATTTTAACAAATGTAAACACAGCAGCAAATCCTGTCCGAACTGTGATAGAAACCCCCAAAGGTTATCAGTGACAGGAACATCCTCTTTCTTTGACACTGGAGTAATACCCTGCTTCGGCAGAAGTTGTTAGGAACTGCAAATGAGCTAATGGGCCTGGTCAGGCCTGCCCCGAGCACCTGGGGGAGGCTACAAGTGGGAGCCCTGTCAGGGGGCTGAGGAGAGCTCTGTGCTGCTGGGTGTCTCTGAGGTTGCCAAAGCCCGTGAGGGTGGAGGTGCTACTAGAGGATGGCTAACAGTGGCCTCGGGGAGCTGGTTTGTGCCACAGAAAAACACACCAGCATGCAGCAGCGTCGTGCCGCAGGTCTGCGGCTGGAAGGGTGAGCATCCTGCCTTGGTGGTTTCAAAGAGTGAGGGGTGGCTGTTGTGCCCTTATGAGAATAAGCTAAAAGGCTCGCTCTGGAGGGCTGTACAAACCCAGCTTTTCCCGCTTGCTCCTGGCAGGCCGTGGGGCCCCACAATGGCCCAGGCTATTCATCTCCCTGCGAGGCCACCGTGACTGAAGTGAGCAGCAGCCTCTTGTCTCTTCCATCCTGCAGTCAGAGCGCTCTCTGTGTAACTTATGAGCTCGCAATAGTGGCCATAATGACTCCGGGACAGAAAAAGAAATACTTCAAGGAGCCGCGTTGACAAAAGAGGACAGATAAAAGGCATCTTATGCCTTTCCATGGCAGACTGCATAAGGACACTTGAAAGCCAGAGTGGTGTGTGGTACCTGCTGGGCTGTCTGAGGAGAGCAGTTGAGACACAGGTAAGAGACCCGTTGGGTGCTTGGGTGCTGTGGGTGCTTGCCTCTGCTTCAGTTCATATAATCAAATCCCTCTGGACTGGAGTTGTGTGCAACTCCATGATGAAAAGCTACAAGCAGTGAGGCAACCGATGACAGAAAATATTTAAGGATACAGAGAATGTAGTGGAAACATAAGGAGCAGGACTTTGTTAACGCATCTCTAGCTCCAGTACCTTTCTCATGCTTTGGTTTGTTCATTTTGCTTTCTTGGATGTTTGTTTATGAAAAGCAAAGGCTAGGAAATTCAGAAGCAATGGGATATAATTAAAGTAAGGCGTTTCACCTGTTGCTAGAGTTCTTGTTCGCTGTAAAGTCAGGAGACAAATATTAAAAAGCCCTGATCTTCTTAGGGGTTGATGCTATAGTGCAGATTAAGGGTTAAGATATTAAACAGCAGAGATATTAACTGTTTTGCATCTGGTTTTACAAATGAAGATGGTGGAGATTTACTTAAACTGCATCAGATGTTTAAGGATAACAGATGAAGAATTAGGAAGTGTGCAGATTAACACGAGTGATGATTAAGAAAAGCTTACATGCTCTAAACCCTATTAATGTTTCTGACAAATGACAAGCGATACAAGAAGGATATGCACAAATGTGGTTTGAAGGTGCATGGAAACAGGCAGAGCAAGGACTGCTTTGTTTGATTTTGGACCCTGAATATCATTGCAAGGATAAAATTAACTTTGACAACTCCCAGCTCTGTACATGTCCTTCATCTATCCTCTTCTCTTCCAGTGACCTCTTAGCTCTGAATTTGTTCATTATATGTCTACTGCTGGTTGCACAGTATTGAGAAGTGCTCTGTGGCCTGCAGGGTATTACCTGGTTGCCTAAGACTGCATAAAGTCAGACTTGAAAGGGAAACCTGGGTCATCTCATTTCTAAATAACAAATAGACCCTGTCCTGGCACTCCATTCTTACTTCAGCCACAATAAAAGGGATTTATAATGCAGACATAATATGTTTTCGAAGAAATCGTTGTTGTCAGTGTAAAATATAAAAGTATGGCAGAAGTTTTACAGAACTAAAAGAAATGTAAGGATTTCTGTGTTTAAACATGGAATTTACCTATTGAGCTAGAAGCGTCTAGTAGCTGAGAACTCTTACAACTAACATTTGGTAACAGTCATCCCACCTTTCTTCTGGGACCTGCTCTATCGCTTCTGGAGAAAGCAAAAGGAGAAGGCTCAACCATACAGATGGCCTCGGGGGCTGGAGGGGATGCTGAGAGGAGCTTGTTTGAAATTCGACAAAAAATAGAAGGGGCTGTAAGAAAAAAGAGTTTCTGAAGTTTTGGGGGAGGGAGATGGGCAAGCACATGTGCTTGGAGATAAAAAGCCTGAAATAAAGGAGAGAGATATATAAGGTGTGTGGCAAGAGGAGTTTCATCTACTACCCATCAAGCCTGGACGTGAAGACTGTAAAGGTAAGAGAAAAAGGCAGCGGCAAGTAGCGAGCTGGTAACTGTTGTGAGGTAAGTGGGAAGGAGTTGGTGCCAGTGTAGTGCTCGCACTGGTCTGGCAATCTTGCTGAGGAGAGGGAAAGGGGGAAACCCCATAGCAGGGCTGGGGATGCAGTAAATTCTAGGCTATTGTATGAAAAATATTGACATCCGATGAAGAGGGATATTTTGGTGAGAGAATAAACAATGCCAAGACAGGGTGAAAATAAACAATGCCAAAGCAGGGTGAAATGCTGAGGTAGGAGGAAATGGCAGGGTGTGGGTGTGTGTCACCCTCCACTATCCTCATGGGAGGGAAAGGGGAGCAAAATGGCAAACCTGGTTTTCCTGATGCTTTCTTTTTCTCTCTCCCTTTCCAAAGCTGAATAGTCTGCCCTACTTGATAAGGGCCTAAGTGTTGTACTGGCTTCTTTCCATCCTTTCTCTAGTCATAAGCTTGTTTCTTCTGATTCCTTTACCTTTAGTCAGCGTGTCGTCCGTCCGTCCCCATATCCCTGAATAGTCTTTTTTGTATCTGTGAAAACACAGTGAATGAAATTTGTGTGAGCAGTCAAGGTGGTTGTCCTCTTGTAGCTTCCATGTGGAAACTTCTCCTTGCTTTTTCCCTTTTTGTACTCAAAATACAACTACAAGGATATAGGATACTGTAAAAATGTTATACAGCCTTATGTGCCCCTTGATTACAACAAATAAAAATTGAAAACTAGGGTGATTGTGACAACTGAATTCACAAACCTTTTTAAGGCAATGTTTCAAAAGTACCAGTTACCAATGTATTCTAACGGTTATAGCCTGAAAAATAAAGGGCTGTTTTCTCCCCTGGTGGAACCTAACTTGAGCAGGGCCCCAGCAGTGACAGTCTGACTCACAGTGCTGATCAGAGGGGGTTTTTCCTCCTGAGACAGCATTGGAAATGTTGCTTCATCTTTGTAGACTGTCAGTCATGAGTCAGAAGTGAAGTAAAACTTTGCTTTTTTTTCTCCTGAAATTGTATTTTTGTAAGTCTTTCCTTTTTCTCCTGAAATTGTTTTTTTGGTTGTGTTAATCCAGCTTCTTCATAAGTTACTACTTTTCATGCTTGTGTGACACATTAGCCAAGAAAGACAATTATTGTAACTGAGGTTCTTATATATATTCTTAAGCTACATACCCTGCAAATGACTCTGATGCTTTTGTTAATTTGCAGAGATAATGGTTTCAAGGGAATATTTTGCTGAAATTGTGACTGAATTCTTTGTTGATACAAAGAGTTGGAGTCTTTTTTTTTTTTTTTTTTAGATCTGATCTGAGAGCCAATACTCTGTTTTGCCTAGGTATAGATGACACTTTGGCTTGCTGCATTATACTCAAGTTACTAAATCTCATTGAATGTTTTAAAAGTAATTACTATTTTATCAGAAAATGTGGTTTACCAGAAAACTACATAACAGCGAAGGGTTTTCAACCTAGGCCATATGTGCATATGCAGACCATATGTGTACCCAGTGATTGAGCACAGGCTCTCAGTATTGCCTTTCATACTTTGATAACCTTGGTATTCACATTATTGACCATGCTAAGGGCTTTTTTTGCCAAATAAGCAATATTTTGCCAAATATGCAGTGTGAGAGAGGACTGGGGGATATGGAGTCCTGCGTCTTCTGTGCTGGTTGCTGGTTTAGCTGGATAAATGTGGAAGCTTGTGGGAGGCCATGTCCCCATCTGTAAGGGGCACCACTTACTGATTGCTCCTGTTTTGGGGGCTAGAGAAGGGCAGAAGGTGGCTTCCAGGCTGGACAGCAGGAGGACAAGGCATCCCACAGGGTGTTGGGCTTTGCTTTTGAACCTAGAGTTGGTGCAGAAACTCTCTACGTGCTTTTCAGAGTTATGATGTAGAGATCCTGGCAGCTCATAGAGCATGGAGATGGCCTGTGAAAGTGAATCTAAGGTTGTTCCTGTGGGAAAGTGAATGTTACCTCATGGCAATGAACTGCTAACATGGACTATGGTCTGCTTTAAGGTTATAAATGATTTTCGGTCTTGGAAAGGTAATGGGGAGTTCAGCTGCTGGGCCGTGCTTTCAGAGTATAGCAGGAGGCATACAGTTTGCAGTAAAAGTCTTCCAAGACAGAAGGTTTCAAAATAATTTTTTTCCACAAAAGTTGATTTGAAGAGGGGAAGGGAACTTAAAAGAGAAAATGTAAATGAGGTTGACTATTCCATGGCTCAGGTTTGTTCCTTAAGACTGTTGCAGTAGATGGAATGTGTTAAAAAGCTGAGGCAAAAATTCTGACAGCTCCTCTAAAAAGGTCAATTAAAACTGAAAAGCAGATTACAATGCAAATAAGTTTTTTCTTTTAAGTTAACTACAATAAATCAGTACAGGTACAACTTGCCAACAGGTTTCAAATATATTTGAGCAGAAAACACATACGGGAGTACCCCTGTTTTAATTTGAAGTCGCGTTCCCTTCTTGGCGCGGTGGTGATCGTAGCGTCACCAAAGACTAGTGACCAGTAATGAATGTGTCGCATTCGAAGATCCCTCCAGGGTTCTGATTCAATCTTTTGAGTTATAGGATCAGGACAAAATGAACTATTTTTCAGGCTTGTAAATATGTGACAAATGACAGTGCAGGAACTATTGATTCCAATCACACTGATACAATGTTTCATAGTCAGGACAGACCCGCTTTACAAATTACTTGCAAGTTGAACAGCAAAGCCATACATAACATGCTTCAAACCGTATCAATCTTCTAGGGTGTTTCTGTCACTAGTTGCCTTCAGATTTGAATAAATTGCCCAAAATTGAAATGTGTGTTTTAAATATTTTTTTTGCAGCAGTGCTTTGACTTGAAGCTGAATCAGACAGTGGGACTTGGGCCCCTTATGTAGGGTTGGGGCTCTTGTAGAGCAGCGAGCACACACTGTCATTTATCTAATGTTGGCAATGTTTAAATAGCCTGTAGATGTGAATAACAAACCCTCTTCCCTATAGAAATTGTTACTGCAATTATGGCTGTACGAGAAACATCTAAAGATGAATCTAGGACACCTCAGCTGACACTGAGAAGCCAGTTAAATTTTGGGGGGAATTTCTTTAAAACAGCAGGCATGATTGGAAATGTGGTTGAGTTTTTTCTGTGTGTTTCTAAAGGTACAATTTTAATGTGATGAAATCTTGCTAAAACACTTTATTATGATTATTTAGACTGCAGGCTAATAGAAAACTGTTACCCTCTTGGAAAAGAGAGATGATAATGAACAGTGTTACATACACATGTTGAATATACAGTTTTCTTCTGGGATATGTTCAGAGCAGCCAACTGCGTGTGGCAAGTTAGTAGTGTCACCTAACATATTAATGAAAACTGCCTAGATGCTATGGTAATGAAGACAATATAGTAACCTATACAAAATGGAAACAACATCTCAAGTCTAGTGTCTATTGTGTAAAAATAGGGGTTTCTGGTGGTAGTTTTGTGTTATAGATGGGGACCTACCATATTAATAATGTTTGAAGTCTGTATAGGGAAGTCAAATGAAACTGAAAATAGAACACTTGAGATTTTTAGTTAGGGATAAAATTATAGGAGGTTTAGAAAAACTCCTTTGATTAACTGATAGTAAATGGCCTACAGTGCTTTTCAGTGTAATATGAATAAATAGCTTCACCTGAGAACAGCTTTTGGTCATTAGCAATCATCTTCAAAGTTAGTTACAGCAGGAAAACAATACAAAGAAATATCTGTGTTCCTAATGAATTATTATAGTGAACTTTCAGTTCGAGAAAGGGATGCAATAATTTGAGCTATGTAACTATTATTTCTGTTTCCCAGCTTGCTACCATTATCCAGAATTCACCTTTGGTTCACCATACTTATCACATACCTTAAAGGAGCCCCGTGCGATGATTTATTATAGACCTTTTTCCCTGCTGCTTGAAGGAACAAGCCATCTGTATACCATAAAGGTATGATAAAAAGCTTTACAGTGTTGTCTGTGAGGCAGATCTAGACAGTTATTACAAAGAGCAGCTCTTGTCTTAGAAGGTACTTCTAGCACTGTGAGCTCTGCTCGACCAGCTGGGATGTAGTCCCATCCTTTGCCTCACACCCTTCCACTCCTTCCTTCTCATCTATTATTCTTCTCCATTAAAGTGTGATAAACCAAAAGGCAAGAGAGGTTAGGAAAATTGTAATGCTACAACCAGCCTCTTGTTAGAAAGTCAAGTTCCTGGCAAGGCTGTAATTAAGTAGGATTTTGTTTGACCACATAACTATATCAAACCATGTCATTGGCTCAGTCTACTCAAACCAGGTCAAGCTTCAGCTACTGACCTCAGTAAGCGAAATCTTGGTCTGGAAGCTATTTTAACTGCAACACACTGCTAAATCTAGGCTGTAATTGCCTGGATTTTATTTGGCTGTGCAGGCTCTGGTTATAACCCAGTCAAAGCGCAAAGAATTCAGCTTTGCCAAGCCAGGTCAAGCCAGGCTTGCAGCTTCCCAAGTGAATTTTTCCTCAAGCTGGAATCCATTTTTTTGCTGCTTCACTTGGCTGATCAATCGGTCCCATTCAATGATAATATTGACTTAGAAAACTAGCTCAGAATGTCAGATGAAGTTCATACCACTCCAGTCTACAGGAGGCAATGGTAATTAGCAGCACTTTATAGGAAAGCAACAGCACAAAATGGAGAGAGATTTTTAATCCTTTCCTGAATCTACAAGAAGATGCTGTTCCAGCCCTTTGTCATGGGTTTAGGGAAGCACTTAATTGAAACTTTTCACTGGCTTCTGTTACTCCCTGCACCACTGTGCTTGCTATTCTCTAAGTGGCTAGGTTCACAATTTCTAACCCAATATTCAAAGGTAAATCTGTCTGTTTGGTGTTGTATGCAGCAACTGGTTTTTAATCTGTTGCAGTGTGACATTTCATATCGGCATCCATACTTTGAAAGGGTAGGTTCACTTATGCCTTTTTGTTTCAAACAGCAAATAAGAATACATAGCATGTTGCAAGTACTCTTTACAAAATACCTGTGAGGGTTAGAGCAAACCTCAAGAAAACACAAGTTTAAATTTTGCAGGTTCTTATTGTTACCTCAGTTATTTTGGATCCCAATTTGGTATGGTTATGGTAATCCTTAATCAATGTTAGCTAGTAAAAAAAAAAAAAAAAAAAGAAAATATGATTATAACTTATATTCTCCTCTCAAGAGAGGAGTACTCAAGCAGTGCCCACCTAGAGCCAGTTGCCCAGGACAGTGTCCAGATAGCTTTTGAATATCTTCAAGAATGGTAACTTCATAACCTGCCTGGGCAATCTGTGCCAGTGCTTGGTCATCTTCACAGTAAAAAAAAGTATTTCTTGGTGTTCAGACAGAACATTCTGTGTTTCCATTTGTGCTTGTTGCCTCTTGTCCTGTAACTGGGCACCACTGGAAAGAGCCTGACTCAGTCCTGATTGCACCTTCCCTTCAGGTATTTATATACATTGATAAGATTCCCCTTGAGCCTTCTTTTCTCTTCTCTTCTATCCCAGCTCTCAGCCTTTCCTCATAGGAGTGACGCTCTAATCCCTTCAGTCATCTTTGTGGCCCTTCTTTAGATTATCTCCAGTATGTCTATGTCTCTCCATAGTGTTAACTTGTTGATTCCTGGATCCTTAGCCAAGATCTGTGCCTGTATAGCATGTTTGGGTTTCCAGCCTGCCACCTCCTTTCCTTGTAGTGACCCATAAAACTGTAGGAAAACAGGTACATGTGTGTCCTGTAACATTCCATTCCCAGCTGTGATGCTAGGTGCTAAACACTCAGCCACATGGATACTTACTTACTAAACTTAAGCATGTAATAAGAACCCTTAATCTGTTAATTTACCTTAAACTCATGGCATTAGAAAGAAAATCGAACTTATTCTGTCTTTTAAAATGTGAGATTACAGCTTGCATGCAGCCACGCTAGTGAAGTGAACACTAGGGGTTCACAGCAGTGACACCCAGAGTCCCTCTGCTTCTTG
Organism: Charadrius vociferus; assembly: GCF_000708025.1. Lineage (NCBI taxonomy): Eukaryota > Metazoa > Chordata > Aves > Charadriiformes > Charadriidae > Charadrius > Charadrius vociferus. The sequence goes on along the minus strand of NW_009648526.1, from coordinate 1,672,225 downwards.
AGCCCATGCTGCTGTTGAGAAGGGATTATGTCCTGGCAGGGTTTTTTTCACAGCCCAAGAAAGGATATCTTCTGCCTCTGAGCTGGCACAGAGGGTGATACAATTGCAAGGCTGCTCCATCTGCATGCAGACCTCAGGAGAAGCAGATGGCTGGCTGCAGTTATTAAACTGTGCATCTTTCCCTCAAGAATTAAGTTTGTTCAAGTGTAATAACCTTTCCTTTTTATCTCAGCATTCCTCTCAAACAACAGTTAAAAGGGGGAAACTGCTGATAAATTATTATCCCTTCATCTTGGCTACTGTATTTAGATCTTTTGTGATTCTTTTTGTATGACAAAGCCAAGGAAAAGTTTACATATTTACTTGACACCAAAATTGGAGGAAAAACAAGGGAGAAAATCTGTTCAGTTTAAATGGAGCTCAAGTGAACTGCATGAATAAAGCTCTGGTGTGTAGTCTTTCTACAATTATTAAGAAAGAGGGGAACAGGTATTACTTGTATCACTTTGGCGTTGCCAGGATTTTATAACATCACTGAATGATCTCCCCGTAACCTCTGGCTCCTTAACATTTTTCTCCACTCAGGGGGAATGTTCTTTATTATCCATGAAAGCATAAACAATTATTTCATTTAAAATTAGGTATGTACGTCCTCAGGAGTCTGCTATATTTCATTAATACCAAGTAATGTCACCCTTCTAACTGTTGAAATGCATCTCTAATACAGCAATGTTTTTGAAAGATATAATAAAGTGGCCTTTGAAGTGTCCAGTACTTGTAAATTCATCACACATTATTTTGATTTTAATGGCGTGAAGTCCAGTAATGCTCCATTGCTCATTCACTCAAGACTTTTCTACTGAGAGAAAAATAGTTTAGCATAATTCACATTCTCAAGATTCAAATCTGTTTTTCAATTTAGTGTTTCCAGAATCTTGTAATATGTGTATATATTGCTATTTTATCCAGTGCTTAAGGCAAGCTTTTGTGCATGATTTTGCACAAATAGGTAATGTGCCGTTACTAATAGCCTACTTCTTAAACCATATCAAGCAACTTCTCCCAGCGTGAAACAAATTAACTATTGGGGATCTAAACCAGAAATCATTGATAGATCATAGTCAGGTCTTCAGGGTGAGTTTGAATCATAGTGCTAGGGGTGAAAGGTCAGAACTTCAAATACTTCCCAATTCGTTATTTCCTTTCTTAATAACATTCGCTTAGTTACAGCTGTTACTACTTCCAGGCCCAAATGTGTGGCCTTGTTTGATAAAGATACAGTTTCATTCAGGAAAACCTATATGCAGTTTCTCCTGAACTCTGTAGCTGAAGCACTGAATGATCAAACCAATAGCCAGGTCGCTTGCATGCAACATGCATACACAGCCATCCAGTGCACCATCGCGTATGTTAAATCCTGAGTAGGGCAGGGCAGAATAGGAAAAACTCCCTTTGCCCTTTGGTAATCACCTATTTTGAATCTATTGAACTAAAATTACCTGAAAATTGAAACACTTGAGATGGATCCTTGGCTGAAGTGAGTTTTCTCACCCCACTCCTGGGGACATCCTATTCCTGTGTAAAGACAAGTTCACGGACTGCAGGCTGATTGGTACCCAAGTCCTTGTAGAGGTCTGCTCTTTAAAGGCATGTCCAGGAGTAGAAAGGACATTAGTGAAGTCCAGTAATCCTTTCCTGGCAGAATGGGTCCCCAAGGGACCAATCCAGTTGGCATATATTGGAGCAATCTGGTGGCTCACCTCATGTTTTATGAGGTTGCAGAGCCCAGCCCTGTGACTGACCAGGCTGGGGTGCTCTAGCCTGCTCTGCACAGAAATCAAGTCTTAAAGGCCTACTTTTCTGAATATGGTCTTGGTCTTGGAATATGGACCCTATGTGTGGCTTCTTGCCTTGGAGTAGCTTGTGCAGTTTGTCAGAAGCAGCATGTTAGAACACTTTTATAATGGAGGCGAGTGGCATTTGCAGGGTGTTTTCGCAAAAGCACATAGTGCTACTAGTTGCCTTCAGGAAGCAAGGCTGGTTTTGTAACTAGTGGTCTCTTAAAGTAGTGTTTTGTCATTTGCCTGTGTGTCAATGTTTTCAGAACCTTAATTTAATCAATAGTTTACAAATGGCTGGAATTAAATGTCAAGTGAAATTTCAAAATCTGGGTAAACGCATTAACTTTAAACAGAAGCTCTCCTTTCCTATTTCAGGTGAGCAATTAGTGTTTGGCCTTCTCTAATTTTGTTTTTCTTTCAAGTGTTTTTATTCTCTCCTAAAATATTTTGTTCCTCTTCTGACTGCAGGAAATTTATCAAAGAAAGGCGTGGTATTTTGGTGAACTTTTATTTCACTTTGCTCATTTCTCTCTCAATCCACCAGTCGCTAAGCTAGCAAGCCCTGTGGTGCTGTGCACAGAGTGCAATGGCTATTGCTTCCTCCTTGTGAAACTTTAAGCGTTAGCTGTACTTAGGTAACATGTAAAAGCACACCTGGGTCTTGGCTGCAGCTTACACCTGGAAATTCATTAGTTGCCAACAAAACACTCTGTTCACCAGAGATAGCACCTTATTTACTTTCCCCAAAAGGGCTTGTAACTCTGTCACTGGCTAACTCCTACCATAATATAATTTGTCTACTAAACAAGTATTTCTTGCTGTTAAAATCTTGGCCATCTCTTGCTGTTTCGATTTAAAGTCCAGATGTGTCCAGTCCATAAGAACTGTGTTAGTAATCAGTTTAATGAGCTGTACGTATTCCTTCTCATTTTTCAGCATATTGAAAGAATAAAATATGTACCCAAGTAAAAAGAACTACTAGCATACCTTGCAAGTGAATTTTTGGAGACATATCATACACTTTCTCCCTGATGACATCTTTGTTCATTAAATGTTTTTGGTCAGATATACTTTCATGTGACCACCTGAATGGATAATTCCGTGTCTGCTTCTACCTCTGATTTTGTTTTGCCTAGCATGGCACCCAGAATACAGGTCAACATTAGTTCCAGGGAGTAGATAACATTGTTTTTTTGTCATAGTGCTATAATACATCCATTCTTTTTCCTCTTATTTAGTATATTGACTCTAGAGATGTAGTGAATGCAATTTGCTTCTAGCTTTTTCTAAGCAGAAACTGACGAAGTGCCATTGGTCAGTGGTAATAGTAGGTATGTTCACAGCTTCATAACTAAAAGTTGCATAATTTGAAAGAGAACAGAAGGCTATTGAAACATATGGTAGGTCATTCTGATTGATCTTACAAGCATCCGAAGTGATTTCAGGGCCAAACATTAATCGATAAATACAGTTTCTGTCTAGAACAAGTTTATTTCTGTCATTGTCAAGAGTTAATCTGTGTGCATCTGAATTCTTATCAGTGCTTCCAGGTTTAAAATTTTGGATGCACATTGTGCTCTCAAGCTGAAACTTGGGATGTGACATTGCAGTGCACGCAACCAGGGTTGAGGTCAGTAGACAAACAGCAAAGCTCATGTGAACATGACCGGTGTAAATTGAAACACCAACATGCTTCATTTATGTATAAAGTATTCGTGCTTTCCCTATGAGAAAAATATTAATCAGAGTAGTAAAATAAATGTTAACATAAGGAAACCAAAATATTCAAAATTAACAACCAGTGAATGTTACAGGATAAATCTCTTCAATGCTGATCTCTGCCGTATTCTGTTTCATTTAACTTCAGAGGGAGAATCAGATAGAACAATACTAGGAATCAAGCTCTATTTGAGTAAAGTAAAAGTTATGAAATCAAACAATTAGCTAAAGAAATTACTTAAAATTGAGGTTAAACAAATCTGTAGGTTGTAAGTACTGTCGCCACAAATCCTGCTTCTGCAGAACAGCTAATGGTCTGGGACACTGAGGAAGCAATATCTGGTTTGAAGAGTTAAACTTTGAAAACAAATTAGTAGAGAAGTTAAAGCTACATAATATTTCCATAAATTCTATTTTTTTCTGTAAATACAGACTAGTGCAAAGACTTTAAAGGAGTCTTTCTATTCATTCATTTATAATGGGATTATTCTAGTGTACACTATAGAAGGGATTTTCCATGCATCAGCTGCTATTGTATGACCATACATAATTGGGTCTAAGTGCTTACATCAGCTGCCTATTATGTGAAATTAATTTTTGGAACATATGCTGTTGTATTTATACCATTGTTGTTTCATGCTAGATTAATTCTTCAAGGGTTATAATCACATGACACTTATCACTTTAATTATGCCTCTTTAGTTGCAACATATGACAGCTTTTGACTTCTCACCCTCTCCTTCTGCATGTGTGACAGATAAAATTATTAATAAATGCCTGTTTATTATGTAGTTATGCTGTACATGTCCACAGGGTGTAGGTTGGCCTCATGTATTTTACCCAGAGTACAGTGTCATCGGAGCCTTTGTGGTTTGCTAATGAGCTAAATCCCGCTAACACCACACACACTCTAAACTGCCAAAAGCCCTTTACACATTCAAACATATACAAAGACTCAGCTGGGTCCTTTGTATAAAAGATTAACTCTTTATTCCAATTAAAGATGAGCTGCCCTGGCTTGGTCCAAGCAATTAAGAACTGGAAGTAATGAACAAAATCATGGGCAAGGTGGTTTTATAGCAACATTCAACCTTGTGATAGTGAACAGGTATTTCTGCAGATTTTGAACCTAATAGGGAGAAAAAGTTAAGTTCCTGAGAACCCTTTTCCTCATGCTGATCTCTGTGATGAGATCTGTCAGACATCCTGGTTTTGGCAAGTCTCGCTTCTAGCAAGAAGCTAGTTTGGGGCTGTAAGCAGGTAAAAAGGGAAATGTTCTGGGATAACAGTACACTTAAACCCTGCTATTCTCTGCACCATCACTTCCTACTGAGGTCTGAGTTGCACGCTACTTGACTTTACATCTTCAATTAAGGGAAACTTTCATTAGTAATTTCAAAACCTTTTGGCTTTCAATAGAAGTGTTGAAGCTGTTGGCTTCAGAGCCTGCCGCCCAACTTTTCTTGTGTTGTTTTCCTTTTTCCTTTCACTTTCTTGCTCTCCTTGCTCTGAAACATCTGAAACCAGCAAGTACATATTTTGTTGAACTGTTGTCTTGGTTAAAACTGGCTGAGTCATGGTCAAGGACAGCTGACTATATGCAGTGGAAACGAGAAGTGTGCACACAATGCTCCTCAATATGTGAAGAAGCTAAAATGCCCTCTGCAATCCTTTTCAGCAATAGTGATGTTGCAGTGGCTGATGACAATAGGCAATACCTTTCCAGGCAAAAGTATGATCTGAGTGTTTTTAAGTGCATGTAGACAAGTGACACTGCTTTCAAACACTGTTTTGTCCTGTGCCCGGTGCCACAGGACTGTTCTAAACTCTTGAGCCAGAACTTCGTTGCAAGCTACAGGTAGTCATATGCCATGGATTCCAGGAACAAATTCATAGTCTAAAATAAACATCGATTTTTCTGATCTATTTAGACAGCCCTGACCTGTGTAGGCAGAGGGACGCCCTGTTCCCGCTTGCTTTCGGCTCATTAGGACCATCCGTCCTGAGTGTCTACCTGCCTTCCAGCTGGGCACGCTGCGGCTCATGTGTGGGGTGGCATGCTGGCTCTCCCATTCCCTTATGGCTCACTCTTAAGGGAACAGCTTGTTCAGGTTTTCATATTTGGCACAAAGTAGGAAAACATTACAAAATGTATTTATTTAAATAAGTAAATATCCAAACAAACAGATAAATGTTTTAAAAGCTACTTGGCTAAGATACTGTTTCTTGTTAAAGCAACTTTTAAATGATTTGCCTGTTGTATGTGTATTAATACACTTCTTGACACAGACTGAGCAAAATATTCTCGTGTGCATTGCATGCTCTTCTAAAGAGCATAAAAATTATTAACGGAAAGTTCTGTACAATAATATGTGATTTGGAAACCTTAGGAAAAAAGCAACCTTGTGAATTAAACACTACTTTCAGTAAGACACTTGTTATCTCAAAAGATAGAGCAAGGTTTATTTGTTCTTTCTCAAGACCCAAAATCACTACTGTTCCATTTGAATTTGGCATAGTAGAATAAAGAAAAGCAAAACTTGTCCTAGTGTGATACCATGTCAATGAATGAGTGTGATACCATTTCAACAAATGGAGTTACCCGATCTGAAGGAAAGCAGAAGTTCATCTGTCCTGCTAGTATTTGAAGCTGATTTCTACTATTTTCCTTAGATGTAGCCATAAAGGCAGAAAAATCCCCAATCAGAGCCAGGACTGCAAAGTTACTTAAATGCTGAGGCTGGTGATGAGATGACAGCGGGCTTTTCAAAACTCTGTCACTAATGGGAAATAGATGTCTAGGCTTTTTTAAAAATCCTACTGAGCGCAATCTACTGTGTTAAATGTCTGAATACCTTTTAAAAAAATAAATATCTGGCCTTCTGTGTTAAATGTCTGAATATCTTTTTTAAAAAATCTGGCCTTCTGTTGGTTACAACCAGTGGAAAAATCCTCCGATAAAACATCTTAATACTTTCTTAATACTTTCAGGGCTGGACATAAATCTCCATTAACTTTTAATGAGACAAGTTTTTTCAAAACTATTTTTGTAACATTAGTATGTTATTGTAACACTTGTTTGTCTTACTTTAGAAGCACATAATCCAGTAGCTTTCATTGTCACTTTGAAGGGTGGCACAGAATAACCTTCCCAATGCATCAGTTAAAGCATGTCACTGGCAGCTGGGGGAAGGGCTGGTTTTCTTGTTCTTGCTCTGCTTTTTTTTCACGTGTTCTGTTTTTTCACCCCCATAACCTTGTCTGATGGGCATCCCTCACATTTACAATGCCTGATGTGCTTCCTGACATCTGTTCAATTTGATTTTCTATAATTTCCATTGATGCCCCTGTTTTCCTGCCATTAAACTAGTATATTGCCCAGCTGTATTCTGGGTCAAGAATGGGCAATCTTTTAAATCTAGTATAAGGTGAAATATGACTGTGGAATGGGAAAGGGAGGAGGGGGAAGACAAGGATTATAAAACTGACTGAAGGGCTGTCTGTCCTGGAATGGGAAGGTGTGTGTTTTATCTGGGAGAGTGGAAAAGAGTGAAGGTGCATGTATATTTAAAGGAAGAGTATAATATATTTGCCGGCACTGGAAAGCTGTGCATCACCAGCAGTTGAAATTCTGTGTCTGTAGTTGAGATGAATACAAGCAGACAATATCAGCCGTTCTACCCCACAGTGACTAGCCATTGACCTTAACCCTGAAGGAAAGGGGCACTCTCACTAGGGGAATTGCATGCTTACTCAGCCCTAAGCCACATCTGAGCCAAAGCTGCCAATTTTGCCAAATTATGTGTGATGCTTTTGAAATGTGGACTATTGTCCACCAGGGACTAAGCTGAAATGACCGAATTCATTTCACTTAAGTTTTCAATGGCAATAACATTATTTAAAAAAAATACCAACTATAAAACATTTATCATTCTGATTTTATTCATCTTTGTCATTTACTTATGTTTCACGGTAGTTTGTAAAAGGCAGTGAAGTTAATGTCCCATTATTTCAAACCCCCAAGGTTAGATTTTCAGGCTTAAATTGAATTTAAAAACCACATGTATAGTTAATTTGTACATTAACAAAATTTCTATCAATCACAAGAGCCTTGAGCTCTTGCAGATTTTTTCATGTTTTACTGAAATCATTACTAGCTGAAAAAGAGCCTAGAGATAGAGATAGGTACTCTGAAATGCCTCTGAGCAATAGACACAGAAATGCTTCCTTAGGTGAATCTTTAGCATTCCTCTGCTATGCAGAATAGCAAAGACAAACTTAAGAGCTAATCTACCTTTAGGTCATTGGTGCAAGTACTATCAGAGCATCCTCTAACGGTGTCGCTAGCAGGTGTAATAACAATTACAGCATTCTGTTGGTAGTGGGTTTTATTTTGGTTTTAGAAAACTAAGCCACAGAGCTTTTAACAGAACACTTCGAAGAACTTTGCTAGATCAACTGGTAAATTTTAAAATAGTTGCTTTGCCAGGAAATCTATCTTTTTTTCCTTCACTGAGAAATTTTTAGAACTGACTCTGCAATGTTTTCTTGGAGACAATGAAAATCAGACACAGAACTCATTGGTCTCGGAGAGAGAATGATAATGTGTTTTGTATTAGCATTTTAAAAAGTCAGATTTTCTTTTTCAAATGAATGAGGTTTTAGGGAAATCCTGCTGTTTTTTCTGTTTTGAAAGGAAGTAGAAAATGTCCATACAACAAAAGTTTTGCCACAAACTGTGTCCAACACACATGGAGAATGATGGTACGAAGTATGTTCTTCAAGGCCTCAGCTATGAGTTCCCACACGTTTGGCTGCTTCCAGAGCCATATGTTTGTAAATGCCCATAAAGCTGCCTCTCATCTTGACTTGAGCTGCAGAATTAGGGACAGCTTTAAACTCTGTCTTGCTTCAGCACTCTCTAAACCAGTTTGAGGCCCCAGAAGCTCTGAGAAATCAATTATTTGATAGCCTATTCCTCTGTGGTCAATTGTTTGCAGCATAAAACTAACTTTTGACAGAGCTGAGGATGAACAGACGTAGGGACAGCCAGCCCAAATGTGTTCCTTTTGAACAAAGAATGGAATATGGGAACTACCCTGAAATAACCAAGGAACTCAAGATGATCTCTGCTTTAAAATAAATAAATAAATAAATTGGTCTCCTCCCTAAAACATCCTTATTTTTTTTCCCCTACTACAAAAGGCCACACTGCTTTCATACTCTAGTTTTTCTGAAGACCTCACTTTGCTCTGAAGCAAAAAGCTAATAATGACCCAGCTGACAACCAAGCAGTTGTAGCTGTTGTTTGCGCAATTATTAATGGAAATGCTCGCACCTTCACTGACCTATTGCCTGTATTCATATTTCCAGAAAATTGTACCTGGGTAAACTTGTTTCCATAACATCTTTCCTGTTTCCTCTTACCAGCTACATTAATTTCTTGCACTTGCTTTTATTGTGTTTTTTAGAATCTAACTTTAAAGGAGAAAGGTATATGGCTTCTTATGCTAATCAGCTTCTAGTAGTGGGAACACTGCCCAGGAAAAAGGGTACCCATGCCACTATTCCAGCAAAGCAACAAAAGCCGCTAATTGTGGCAGGCAGTTTCTGAGAACTGATGGGTCAGCTGCGCTATGTTATGGTCTATGCTGCATCTCTTTTCTTTTCATATGAGGAGAAAAAGGACAGAATTTGTGGTTTTCAGATCTATGGAAATAAAATTTTCTGTTTTGTATATACAATTATTTTAGGCTTTGGAAGAAAACTGGAAATAAATTACCTGCCAAGCATTTTCACCTCAGTTCATTTCAAAGCCAACTTCTTCTGAAGCTTGGTAATGGTTAGAAGAAAATGATTTTGGCCTCTTGCTGATAATAATGTTTCTCCCCTGCATTATTTAACATTGTGGTAGGACTGAAAATTAATCGCCTTCTGCAGTTTTAAACCACCTTGACAATAAATATGTACCTGGCCTTGGAGTCAGCTGTGCCTTGGGAAAGCAAGTGTGGTGGTGGTGTTAGGATGCTTATTCGGATGACTCCTTGCTAACATGAAGCATGTGCTAAGCTGTTCTGGTATTGCTCATCCTGGTCTGTGTCAGTTGCTAGGGTACATCGAGATCCACCAGACCTTGAGCAGAAACAGAGCAGGCAGCAGCCAACACATGCTCTTCTCTGAAAAGTCCCCGAGTTTCATTGTTTGTGCTTCTACTCTTTGTGCACTAGCCAGTGATGGCAAGTAGGGCTTCGGGTATGTTAAGAGAGTTGTGTGAAACTCCAGGCAATGGAACACAACACCCTTTCAGAAAATGCATTTTAGTAAAGCTTGGAGAGGAGTCTTCCCGTGGTACTGAGTGCCACAAGTCTTATTGTTCAGAAGGTCATTTTTTTCTGCTTGGTATTACCCTAAGTTGTAATATAATCCTTATCTATAGCTTAAAAAAAAAGAAGCTACGGCAACACAGTACAAGGAGGAGGAGAATGATATGAAGGAAATGTAATTTCATACCCATCATTTTTCATCATTGAATTATGCTGGCTGAAAAGCTTCTATCTATCCCCATCAGAATCTCATTACAGGTCAACTTGCAAAGTAAAGAAATACTCAGTAAAAGTAAAAGTGACAGAATTTCTCAGCTGGCAGATGGCCTAATTCCACAATTATTCACCTTAGATAGCAGTTGTGAATAATACCAAAGAGCTTGTTAGGGCTTTACCAGCAGAAGTGATCAATTTCCACAACTATGTGCTGAAGAAATGCTTCTTTACAATTTGGAAGCAAAGAACAAATTGTTTTCTTGCATATTTAATTTAGATTGAGGCACAGTGAATGCAAGAATGGCCATACCAAGATGGCCTTGAGGTGGTTCTGAGTCTGTTTTCTGGCCTCTAAGAGGAACCAAAAGCAGATACCTAAGAAATAGTTCCAGAACAGGGCAAGCATGTAGTGATATTTCAGCAAACTTATCTATCCTGCTGTGATTTGTAGCTTAGAGAGGCTGATGTGATACCTTTTCTATTCAGTAGCTCTCAATGGATTTTCCTTCTATGGATTTGCCTTGTTGCGTTTTGCTCCTGTGTACCTATTACTAGCTAATAATAAGAATTTCTTAATCTGTGTTCAGTCCAGATGAAATCTGCTTTATAACAGTGAAATGAGTCTTCCTGAACATAAATGTTGATTATTTTTTTAACTGAACTGTACCCTACCAGAAAGATTCATGGAGCAGATCCAGGGAGGTTGGTGAACCTTGATACTGTCTGCCTCTGAATTGTTCTCCAGCACTAGGGAGACAGTGCTATGCAAGCATAACTATTGAACAGTTTTTGAATGGGTAAATAAACCTTACATTTTTGTGTGTAATTGAATGCTAGCAAAGCATAAAAATAAGCAGGGGGCAGCGACACCGCAATTGGAAGACAGGGAACATTTCAATCTATAATGCTCTTTATTCTGAGAAAACTTTGGCATGCTATTTTAGAAACTAGAGGTAGTTATCTTGAATGAATTGTTTCTAAGGGAAGATGTGCTACCAAGAAAAACAGAGGGAAGAGAATTCCAGGGAAAGGTTTTTAAACATCTAAGATCCTATTTCAGGGATTTTGGCTGATACTATTTTTTAATTAGTCCTTTTTACAGATTAAATTTTGTGTGTGTTCATGTGTACACACTCAATGATTTTGTTAACTGCCTACAGAAGTTTCTGCCTTTGTAGAATCTTGCTGATTCCCTCAGGTCTAGTTTCTTGTCTGAGGAGAGTGATGCTTCCCCAGAGCTCTGCTGTCGATCTACAAAGCTGGTTGCTTCCCCAGAGCTCTCCGGCTTCCCCATAGGATTAAAGCCACTTGTCTTTAGGGTTTTGTCTGACTGAAGACATTGAAGGCTTTCATGTCTACAGCCTGTGAAAGTTCAATTCTATTGTAAGGATTACTCTCTGCCTTACTTGGCTTAGTACTTTGGACACAGACCGCTTTTCCTCACTACTTTAATTTTGGCTGTAGATGAATTGCCTCTTCCTAGAAAGAAATAAAGATGAAACAATAATAATCCTTCTGTCACAAAACAAGATAGTTTCTGGGGTTTATTCCTACAGACTGAATAGCCTATTTTTTAAAAGAAAACGGATTGTCAGCCCAGTATATTATCTTCACTTGAATCTTTACCATTCCATGGTATTTCTATAAAAGGCAGCAACGCTAACTTTTCTGATTTGTCAGTTCTTAGTGTGCTGAAATGTTTTTTGAGGGATGGTTCTCTCTGATTCTGAGCATACTGGCTATGTGAGTCTACTGTTTGAGAGGTGCTGTTCCTGCATCCAATTGAGAACACTTTGCTGAAAATATTTTTTTGGTTTAAAGTCCTAATTGTGAACTACAAAGAAATTTGAGATGCCTTGGCTGTCTTGCTTTATAAAAATTAAAACTGCTTTTTTACCTTTTCTAGGGTCTTGAGAAATGTGCCTAATTGCTACCAGAACTGTTTCACTTCTTCAAAAAGCTTTCTGTCCCTGGAAAGCCAGCATAATGGGGAATGCTCTCCCTCACAGTGCCTGCTCTTTGAGCTCTGCACCTGAGCTGAGCTCATATCTCGCCTGTCATAATCTCCAGCCTCATGGGTAGGGACGGGATATCTTCTGCATGATTCAAAGCACTAAGCGAGAGGAGTATTCATCTTTCTCTCTTTAATGATCATGCTGCTGTGAGACAGATGAGATATTTTAACTGTCTTTGTTTTGAAGAGACGGTTCCTTCATCTGTTTTTATCATCTTCCTTGACAGTGACAAACACCTCTCAGTCAAGAAATGCAGTGGTTACGTAGTCCCTTTTTTAATTTGGTGGTTTCAGACAATGATGTAAAGAGGCAAGGGTGACAGTGTCTAGAAAACAGAGGTGTCTGAAGCCAAGAAGGACCAGCCCAATTAAGAGATCCTGTAGTGCTGCTATTGCATACGAATTGTGTGAAAGAAGCAAAAATTTGGACAGGTGCACGGGCAGACCAGGTACCTTGTGATGTTTTTGGCTCCAATGATCTCCCTGCTTCTTGTTGGATGCTGTGTATCCATGTAACATCTCAGGAGAGAGAATTTTACAAGGAGAAAAGCCCCTCTTTCACTGCACAGCCCTACTAAGTTTGTTCTGAAGAAGCCTTGCTTCGTAATCGCAGTCTGCAGCTCTTTCAATGAATTCCAATACTGTACTGTTGAAAAGATGAACAGTCAAGTTCATCTCCATTTCTTCTTTGTGTGTTTATTTGGGACATAGAATTTCAGTCATCTAAGCATGTTCATTGTTGACCTCAATTTCGAATAAGTAAATCTCTGCTGATGCTATCCTGTCTGAGCTATTTGCTGCAAAAATGATGCAGTTTTCATTTTGTTGAACTTATTTATCATAATAAGGGGAAATGCAGTATTTTTTCCCCAATTCCAACTTTATAAGCACACGCAAGTCCTTTTTCAGCTCCATTTGAAATCAATGTGAAGAAATTGATTCAAAGCCCAGTGAATTCGGAGGTTACTCCATTGACTCTTAATGTGCTTTCAGGTGTGCTGTTTAACAGTGGTATGATCACACCCAAAACAGGAAAATTTCATTTTTAAAATATGCAGTGAGATGATGAAATCCTTATTCGAAAAAGAACTGTCCTGCCAGGTGGGACACGTAAGGTAGTGTTTGCCACAATTTTAAGCGTACACAGACCTCAGTGAGGAAATAGTCTTTTTCAATCAATTCAATGACTGTAGAATCTGAGTCCCCAAGGGTTGTGGTAGGCCTACTATAAATTTAAAAAGCTAAAGAAACTATTCCTGAACTTCAAAGTGAAGGCAGTACTCTGGATTCTTTCAGCTGTTCTTAACTCACTTTAACTTAAATTATGTAGCCTGTTGCTCTAGTACTTTTGAAGTGCCTGGGGATGCCTGTATGTGAAAGCAAGTACTGAAATTTAAAAAAATAAAACAAAACAAAACCAAGATTGGGTTGGGTTTTTGTTATCAAAGTAAGCTGCGCTGAATCCCATCTTTATTTGAGACGAAACATAAGAAAACATTCTCTCTGCGCTATTTAAAGTCTCTCTTTTCAGATGAAAATTGAAATGTTAAAGCAATTTTTTTGTGCTTACATGTTTAATACCTTGAGCCATTTGCAGCGACAGCATTATAGCACAGCTTTTAGGAAACTGGACCCATTCACACCAGCTTCACAATGACACAGATGCTCATGTTATTCCCTGCACTCAGTATTTAGTGTTAACTCCTTTTGACTTTTTTTTCTTTCCTGCGCCAGGGTGTACATAACTGTATCTGTAGGTTTATTCCAAGGCAACCATTAAATTAGTGCAGTAGGCAGTTGCTCCTTCAAACACTAAAGAGATGTTCCCTAGTGAACAGGGCAAATGTCACCTGTATTGGATCAGGCTATAGGTTATTTTTCCTTCTGCAATTAAATACAGACAGCCTTCAAATTCAAGCTTATAATAGCTGATGTGGAAGTGGTTGTGAACATGAAGTGCTCAAATAACAGTACAAATAAATATCAGAGCCTCTTACTGGGTTCAACTTTGAGACTTTGATCGGTTTCCATTATCTCAGGCCCCCAGGTTTCTTAACGTGAGGCCAGAAACTTGACTTTCTGGCAGAATACTTTCTATCTTCCATATTGCTGATTAATTTTAAAATAAAACAACTAGGTTTTCAGACAAATAAATGAGATGTGTTGTGGTGATTTAACTGGAGAAACAGTAACAAAAACTAGTAAGGTTTTCTATAAGTAAAAATGATGGGCTAATTCTTGTACGTGCAATCAACTTTAGTTTCCTTATGAGTCATGGAAACAGAGTTTGACTTGAGGCACGTAAGCTACTGTTACTTCTCCAAATCCTGCAGGAGAAAATGAACTTTGCAATGCTACTGTACTGTTCTTTAGCATACATAATTGCATTTTTCTCTATTTTACCTGTAATGCACACTAATATAAAAGATTGCAAGCACGTAGCACACTGGAATAGAAAAAGAAAATGAGTGCTGAAATGAGCCTGAATCAACCAGAAATGGGTTGGTTAAAAAATTCTCTCTCCAGGCAGTGTTTGCACAATGGAATATGGACTGCTTTTACTGTATTTCTGCAAGTCTTGCTTCTCTAAGTTTTCCACAAGCAAACAATAAATGAGAGGTATGAGGGAACACCAGAATTTTTCCTGTTAAAATTAAATTTCAGTTTCCAAAATCTGTTAGCCAGTGGGACTAGCAAAAGAAAGACTGAAAGTGCTCTATACCACCTGCCTCAGGAGGACAAAGCTCCCACTTGTTTTGTGGAAAAGGTTTGAATTCTAGGAATTTTCTTAATGACTGTGAACTGGAAATATGCCTAGATAGATGATACCTCTACACCTTCTATTCTTTCTTAAACTAAGGCTGTCCAAAGGCAGGAAATTCGGAAGGACTACTATTTTAAACAAGTTCTAGCTTAAATTTTATTTTGCTTAGATCTTCAGCCAATTTGTTATTCGTCTCTTGAAGAATAAAAAAAAAAATTAAGAATCTCAAAAGTGTGTAATGTTTTCCAGTCAACAGTCCCTTACAGTTCAAGGTCAATATTGTCAAACTCGACATAAACACAGACTGGGACACTTCTACCGTGGGGTCACTGGCAGAGCAGTGTTTAAATCTAGCCATGTCTGAATTCTTGTTGAAATAAATTATATTGCTCACATTCCAAGGAAGATGCCTTTACGTGGAGTAAGGGTTTGCTTTTATTGGTTAAAAGGCAGAAAAGTCCATAACTGCAGATTAAATAGGGGCAAGGAGTAAAGTCTGGAGCACAAAGAAATCCTCGGGGCTTAGCCTTAGAGAGGTTCTGTCTCAGCACCTGCTGGAAGCTGATTTTTCAGTTGGCACATACCCTCTCAGAGCTGTGCTGGTAAGGACAGGTTAATGCCCAGCTGCAGAGCTGCCGAATGGAAAGGAAGAAGCTTGTTCTTGTAAACACAGCGTTTTCATAAGGTCACATGGGTTGGTGAGTGTTTGTCTAATACGTAAAGGGAAGCTGCAAAATGCAGCCTTGAGGCAGCAGTTCTTTAGTTACTCTACTAATGCAGTGTATTTAAAAAAAAATAAATTCAAATTAGCAATGATTAGTACTCAGCTTTTTATTGTTGCTGCAGATGCTGTGATATTTATTTTTTGCAATTAATAAGCTTGAATCGATTCTTTAAACATCTTTCTGTTGTGATTTACAGGGGGTATTGAGCCATCAAACCTATCAAAAGCATTAATCTTTAATATGAGAGCAATTCACTTATCTTGCCAGAAAGTTTTAATTAGAAGGAAATTCTTCATCTCTGTGATGCTTAGCTGTATTAATCTTTCTACTCCCGTGTATCAAGTTTGGCTACAGGAACAATGTTTTAAGTTAATTAATTCTTATGGAAAAAAAGCTGCTCTGAAGATTGAGCTTATCTCTCATTTGCTAGACAGTGCCTCTTCAGCCCTTGAGTAGAAACTTACTTTTATAAATTGTACCAATTTCAAAAGTTGAACAAGGTTCTCTGAAAGCATGTGCTTATAACCTCAGAGTGTGCAAGTGGCTCTGCATGTGCTGGCAGGACAAGGAAGGGGCCCTAACGCTTCCAGGTGAGCTCCGTAGCACTCCTTAATCAGTCTTCTCACAGCAACAGGACTGTAGTCATTACTGTGATCATGAACTAGGACCTCTAGAAAGCTTACGTAGTGACTTCTGGAGAAAGTCTTCTACATTCAACAAATGTAATCATCAGAAATGGTAGTGCAATTAAGTCTTTTTTCACATGATACATTATCAAAATGAGAATTTTTCTGTTTCATTCCAGGAAAACATTTCAGACATTATTGTCGTCAATATATTAGTAGCAAACCTTGATTAAGATTATTTGCACAACAGAAAAGCATATTTCAAAGTTTCTAATTTATCCTAAATTACATTATATAGAAGCTACTATTTTTCTTTAGTAAACCACTTGCATAAACCAGAAGAGAACACTTGTATTAATAAAAAACAAACAAATGAAAAACTTGATTCCAGGTATTTTTAAAAGTTCATAAGAAAAAATATCCCTAATCTAAGAATGACCTAATCCTGGCTGTATATTTGTCTGTTTCCCACAATAGTGGTTGTTCATTGTAATTGCTGAGTTTACTGGAAATTGTTAGTGTATTCCTATCTAATATTAAATAACAGATGCATTTTTCTTTCTAAATGTTTACACACATCTCTTTCAAGAGACAAATTTAATTTAAACGTCATATCTTGCCTCTTTCTGACTATCTTCCAAGAGTTAAGACATGAAAACGGTACAAGAATTCACTGCAAATAATTTTTTCTTAAATAACCATTATTTTTTCTTAAATAACCATTATCTTTGATATGCAATCAGGAGTTTTGTGGTTAAAAAAAAAAAAAAAAGCTTTAATTCTCTGAACTTCAGAGTTTTCCTCGTCTTGAAGAACCGCTATCCTGATAAACAGATATCCCATGACATTTCTCTCACAAAATTTGCCGTAATAATATTCTTACTTCCTTATCTATTGTAAATCTTCTCTTAGCGGTCATCTGCTTGTACTTTACATTTTTTTACATTACAGGTAAATTGTACCTGTATTGAAAAATCCATCTGCAGTTAAGTTTTGGGTTTGATTCCTGTCCCAGATGATCAGAAATAGGCCTCATGTCTATACCTCATCCTTTGTCCAAGCCCTTCCTAACTTGATTTGCCAGAATAGAAAGATGGAGGTACATGCCTTTTTCTCAATTATAGTGTTCTTTGGAAAAGCTGAATATTTTAGGAGCAAAGTTTCTGCTGTTCTCTTGTATCTTTGACTTAGAGTAATTTCTTGGCTATAGTCTCGTCATGCAAGATATGCTTATGCAAGCAAGCACAGCTACTGTGGAATATCAAGACAATCCTGCACCAGCAGAAATAATTTCACTATATCAACCATAGCTGACCCTGCCAACAAAAAAGCCTGATGAGAGTTTTCAGGCAAGATGCTTGACGAGTTCCTACCCCCAAGGTATATTCAACTAAGTATAGTTTGTTCTGTTATGCAATGCATGTACCATACCTTTTGCTTCGAGAGTGTATGCTGTAGTGCTTAGGCTTGGGAGGAAATCTTTACATATGAACGTGTGCCTTTCTGAGCACAGAGTTATAGCTGAATAAAAATAAGCTTGACAGGCAAGTACCCTCCAGGAATTATTATGCATTAGGTAAAATATGAAGGACTACTAAAACTCAAGAGTTGTATCTAATTTTCTCCATATCTTTTCGGATCTGTTTGGAAAACTTCATGTTTCAGTTAATGAATGTTTGCTGCTTAGCTAACTGTTGCATTTCAGATTACTGTTCATCTGAGCAGTAAAAATGTCATAGAAAAGTGACAGTGGGGCCAAGACTGACTTTTCTATATTGTCCTATATTATGTCATTACTTCTGATGTCAAGCTTTTTAAGAACCACAATGTTTGTCCTTGAAGGATTAGTACTTGTTTCAGACAATCCCACTCAGCATCTGTTTCCAGAAATGGCATGATTTCAGAGTTATGTCACAATAGTGCATTATTTAAAAGCTTGCTCAAGCTACTGACTACTGTGGTGTGTCTTCATCAAAAGCATTGCCGCGTTTCCCATTAAGGTCCAGTGTTCTGAATGTATACATTTTGCAAATGTAATCTTCATGCCCTGGCTGCACCAAATGCCAAGATCTAACCAGGCTTCTTAATAATGAGCTGGGAACATTGTTGCTGTTTTGAGAATTTGACTGTCAGAATAATGCTAAAGTGTTGATTAAAGGCATAAGGAAGTGAAGTTCGGGTTTGGGGAAATCTGTTCTGGTGCTGTTTCTGCAGATAAATGTTTTCATCTAAACTTATCTCAGCTCCATTTGAGACTAGATTTTTTTCTTTCCAATTTCATACAACTATTATACTATTCCATAAAGATGGTGTATGAGGCTGTGTATAATCAACCTTTTTCAACATTTCCTTTAAATCCAATTGAATATTGCTACTAATGTGTGTGTGTGGGTTGTTCTTGTTTTCCTGGGGAAAACAAATATCTGTAATATGAAGAAAGGTATAAGTGTTTCAACTAAGATTGACCTCTGGAAGTTTGGAGTCAGTTCAGTTGGTTTCTTAGGCCCTGTGGAAACTTGTAATCAGGACAGACAACATAGATGGACTAGAACAATGTGCTTCGTGGCCAGTGAGGAGCTGACAAGAACACTAAACTACTGAACACTAGACTCTGGTTTGATGTTTGAAGTTTGAACATGTCACTTAGGAGACCTCTAAAATGGAGCAACAAAGCTAAAAGAAAAAAAACTTCTTTGAACTATTTCATTTTTTCAATGCTGAAAACTGAGTATCCAGCCTTCTTAGTGTTCAGCAACTCTTGCTATCATGATTTTTGTTTTCAGGCTCAGTTTTGCATGCTTAAGTGTGGTGTTTGTTGGTTGTGTTTTGGTTTGGTTTTTTTTTTAAATGAGATATGAGATAAGTCAAATGACTTAGAATGTTTACCCTTTTTCTACATTTTCTGTAATTTCTTGAACTGTTCTCTATAATCTTAAAAGTGAACCCATAGGTTGTTATCAGTTAAAAGTAGTCACATAAATACATTCCTTTCTATCTGTACCTCATCTAAATACTAGGTCCTAGACCCCCAATTTAATACTTATTTTGCATCAATACATTATTTCTAGAAATGCAAGTCTGTGAGCTATGAAGAAGTATTAACATGAGCTATTGTTTCATTGTTGAGAAATTAACTGGTTCCATAAGGAAGAAAGATCTGGTTCTCTATCAGTGGTGAAACTGATGAAGATTGGATTCTTGTGAAGTTTGTTCCTGTTCATCTCCCAGCACTGGGTATCCCCACAGTCCCAGCTTTCTCTCTGTTTGGCTATTGAAAGCTCTCGTTATGTCTGATTTAGGATTGCATGCATAGATATTGATTAAAAAGGCCAGAGTGTATATACAGGGATTAGCAAAGTGTCTGCTGATTCTCAGAATAGAAATAAGAACAGGACATTGAATGCTTCCTCTTCGGTATGGAGCACTGATACAGATTTCTGTGCTCTGTCTGCTCACCGACTTTCATTAAATTGCTAGTAACTTAGTATTTTTGAGATTTCTACTGTCCTGTCAGTTTTTGTTGAAATTGGCCATATTTTTTAAATTGCAGGACCAGCTAGATGGCATGATCATAAACATTTCCTTAAGAAGCCCTGTAAATAAGGGTTTTATAGATTTATTTTTTTAGCTTTTTTAATAAGTTTTATAGTTCCCCTTATTCTGAAATTCAGAAGTCTTGAGCTATAGACTTGTATGGTGTTTCAGTCATTTAAATGATGCTTAGGCTGCTAGTTGTTTTATAAAGGCTGTAAAGCTTGTAGTGAAGTTCAGAAGAGGTGCAGAACTTCTCTTCCAGAGATCATAGACTAGAAACCAGAGGACTGGTACAGACAGAAGTATGCTACACTTTCAGTACTGTTAACATCGCCATAGCAATATATAGCATTTGTACATTTTCTGGTTCTGACTGTGAAGTTCAATGACTCAAGAAGACTTAACGTTTTTCCCTTCTAGAGATGGGCCCCAGGTCAGGGCTGAAGCATGTTGAAATAGCTCTTCAGTAAAGCAGCTCCTATATACTGCGAGTGTTCTCCGTAATGTATTTGCGCGGTGGATCAATGGCTTAGTTTTTCAGTGTCATAAATCTGGAAGTCCAACAGCTTTCAAAAGCAACACACGCACTTACAAAAAGTAACCTAACGGTTGAGTTGAGTGATCAACAGTGCTCATGGAAAGCAAAACAACAGGGGAAGGTATTTTCAAGCTGAAGAAATTCTAACAAAACAAAGCACTAATCAGATAAGGCAGATTCATATAAATACATTACTTA
The DNA here is from genome assembly GCF_000708025.1 of Charadrius vociferus. Lineage (NCBI taxonomy): Eukaryota > Metazoa > Chordata > Aves > Charadriiformes > Charadriidae > Charadrius > Charadrius vociferus. The sequence goes on along the minus strand of NW_009648526.1, from coordinate 1,651,727 downwards.
GTTTCTAAATGCAGATATGAATAGCCCAATACTAAACATTCAAACTTCATAAATGAATGTGCAAATAGGCATTACCAAAATACACTGAAATGCTTTTGCATGTGTCAAATACACATAACCTTGAAGACATTTATGCGTTGGCTGAATGTATGTTTAGCTCTTACACTTGTAATTCCTTTGCGTGAATACTTGCGATATGGGCGTAGATGCTGGCTAGAGCACTTGGGGATTTTAGGCACCTGAGATTGTATTTAGAACAGAGGTCCTAAACAGGTCTAGCAGCAGAAGTAGCAAAAAATTACCCCCTGAAGTCTAAGTTATGATCCATTTGTACAATTTTTTAATACATTCACAGGAACTTAATACTCACATCAGTTTTGGTGTACATTATGTTTGTACCCTGTATTCGTCTTTGTGGAAGGAAAATAGTAATAAAAGCATATTAATTCTCTTGGCAAATTGTGTACTCTCTTCAAAGCACGGATATGATACAGGCTAGTATGTTCATGTGTATGTCTGAAAATAGAATCCTTCTATGGACTTAATGTGCTGTATCAAGAAGTCTTCAAACTGCAATATGTATAGGATCCACCTTCCTTATAAGGCACTTACTTACATTATTCTCTTTGAAAATTTTCTGGCTCTCAAATACTGTGCATGAAGACCTATTACATTCTCCTTTATTACAGCAACATCTACTTGTGACATTTAAAATGCTTGTCTTTCAAGGATGCTGTTATAATAAGGTCCAGAGTGTTTGTAATAAATTCATAGAGATCAATGAGTAGTTCATGAAATAGCTTCACAGTCACTTGTGTGAAGCAGCAGTGCAGTAATATAAAAACTAAGAAAAAGCAGCTGCAGTTGCATACAAAATTTAATGCCTTGCCACTTTTGACATGAAATCAGAAAAGGCTATGCTTTTCTTTTAATCTATGTATGCGAGCATTATATTTCTGTCTTGAAAAGAAATCCTCAACAAATTGCTGAAAATTTGGAGATACTGAATTCCACCTTTCTTTTGCTCTGGAATTTCAAGGATTTCACATATTTTGATGAAAATATGCCTAAAGGAATAATCATAGGACTATTAAATGCTTGGAGTCAGTCAATACAATAATAGTCTTGGAACACCCTCCTGTAATTCTTCACTCTGTTGTTGCTACCAATGAAAATTAGGTGACTCTTATGTCAGGTAATTACTCTTTCACTATTTCTGTATTTTTAGCTTAAATGCATTAAGAACCTGGTGATGATTTAGCAGCGTCTCCATGTGTAAGTTGTGATAATAAGATTCAAATGCTGTTTTGAAGGAGTATCTTTTTATAAACATACAGGAGCATTTTTATATTTTAGAAAGACTGTGCATTTGTGCTGTTGCAATATACCATTTATTTTATGAAAGACACTCTAAAGTAATTTTATTGAAGCTACATTCTTTATAAATAAACCAAGCAGCTTGACATGTAATGTACTCCATAAACACATGGTCATGGATTATGGCAGTTAAGGATATTGTCATGCCAGAGCTGCATAATTAGGTCAGATGATTCTAAATGCACAAACCGTGTTTATTCTTTGGAAAGCAAATTTTAAACTGAATGCACATAGATTAACTGTGCAAAACATCAACTTAAAAAATAGTTTTAATTAGAAACAGCTAAAATTATTCATAGTTAAAACATTATGAAAGGGCCTTCTTCATATTTGGTCTAGAAAGCTAGTATCAAAAGTGGATATTTTCATGAAATAGTGCTGAAAAAGAATCATAAATTGCTTTTCTCACTCATAGTCAAACCCATCACCCAACTAAGCTGCTCTTGATTTCCAAAGATGGAGTATCACTCTGTTTTATAATTGCTCTAAGCCAGTTTTGCTCTTTAGAAATCCAGGAGAAAGAAGAATGAGGCTGTGTGGGTTTTTTGTCTATCAGTCTGCATAATCAATAGTTGACACAAAAGGACTAATTGCTCTTAGCATTTAAAAAGAAGTGCTTATTAGCACAAAAGCTGTGTATCCTCTTATTGTAGTTAGTAACTCTACTACTCTGATACTTATCTACAGTCACAATCAGATAAAAAGAGTTGGTTTCAGGCAGGATCTAGGGAACAACTAGGGACTATAGGAAAATGGGAAGAACATAACGTTAGAAGCATAATCCAGTCTGTTAAGAAGTTTCGCTTTACTGTTATTGAAGGATTGGCCTGACACCTTTCCATCTTACCTCTAGTTTTAATATTGAAATCAAGATAAGCTAGGAGAGAGAGACTTTATATTCCTTGAAACTCAATTAATTAACACTTAGGTGTTCATGTTTTGACGTATTCTGCCTCTTAAAATTTTGTAATCATACCTATTCTGCATTTCCTTCTTTATCTGGGATCTAGAAGTGTAGTAGAACTGTAGTGAAAAGCTAACACCGTTTTGAGATGCTTTATTTTAAAACAGTGAACAGGAGTAGGCATAAGCAAAATGTAAAGTGCCTTCCACTGGCTGACTACATCAGATAATGCTCCAGACAATTGATTTTGTTGCTTGCGCTTATGTATGAAGCAATGTGTTGGCCTGATTCAGCACCTAGGTATCATGAGGTTATGGAAAAGGCTAATTCTACTTACCAAAGGGCTATGTATATGTAAAACCAGATCAGTGCGTGTACACACAAAAAAAGAGAGAATTAGATTGACTAAAATGTTTGCAAATTATGTGAGAATACTCAGTGTTACCCACCATCATTTATATCTTAGAAATTTATAGCACCCAATGCTTTTTTTGAGTTGTTTCAATTTTAAAAGCTTTCTGGAGCAAGACTCCTGAAATGTTAATTAGCAATGCAGTAACTTAAGTGCCTTCCACACCCAGTGTGTTCATGTTACTCCACAAACAAGTGCTGAAGTCTAATTAAATATATGAGAAGATTCTAGCTAATTTCAGTGATGTTCTGATCGGAGCCCGTGTTCCCTGCAGCTTGTGGCAGGGAAGCAGTGTACAGCTTGCTGAAAGTAGGATGCTGTGCAAAAGAATGAGTGTCGCCACCTTGTCTTAAAAAGAGAATTGAAGTATTGAGATGGCTTGCCAGGAGCAAGGGTGTGGAACCTGGGTATTCTATTTCCTATAGAAGAAAAGCATTTTTTTGTGCCCCAAAACTTCATTAAGCACTGACCCTCTGGCTCCCAGCTGTGCCGTTCTCCAACTTTCTGCTGTCTTCCTTTCCAGGTGTTCTTTGCTGCGTAGCCACACAGCAGCTTGGGCTGCCATGGCAAGGTAGAGAGCAAAGGGGCAGAAGCAAGAGGGTAAGGGGGTGGGACTGTTAGCAGGATTGCTCCAGAGGGTTGAATTGCAGAGAAACTTCACTTTCAAATTGCATTTGCCTAACACTGGATGTCTACAACCATATTTAGATATCTACGTGGACATTTTCTGGTAGCTCCCTGTGTCTCCAAGATCCATGAGAACTGTGACTGTACAGCATGTACAAAAATAACCTTCTAGGTTGTAGGCCTAGATAGACTTCAGTCCCAAATTTATCAATGTTGATCAAACCCTCATTGAAAGGTGTCTGAGTTGCTATAGCAAAGGAAGAAACAGGACTGTAGCACAACAGGACTGTTTCTTCTGTTTATCGAGCTACTAAAACACAACAATGTGCTTTAAGCTGAGGGATGTTTTTAACTTGAGGGCCAGACCTTTTCTATTGTAAAATGGCATAGCTTCCTTTATTTCCAGATGAGGAGCAATCGGTCTGTATATTTAGGTATTTTTTCATAGATTGTCCTCTTAAATATTTTTTCAAAAGATCTGGTTCCATCAATGTTTTCTTTAGTGTATCATAGCCCTGTGCAACTGTACTTTTTTTTTCCCTCACTAAGGTTCTCCGCTCTTTCATGTTCTCAATTGTTGAGCATTTTGCTGGTGTTTCAAACTTATTCCTTGGGGTTTCAGACCCTTAAGATATTTATTTTTGTGCCAATTCCCTGTGTATTTTTTAATTTTTTGACTTATTTTTGTTTTTCCTTCTGAATTCCTTCTAAAATAATGGTTTGGGTCCTTTAGGAGCTAGATAGAAGGAATGCTTGGTATTTTTTCTGTGCCTTTGTTGGTACATAGTACACCTGGTATACAGTTCTGTTGTCTAACACTGTACTTTATGTTACAATGTCACTACCAGCACCTCTAATTTGAATTGGAAAGCTTCTGCTCTTTCTCTTTGATATATTAATAGAAAAGTACATCAATTATTACACAAAGTTTTTCAAAAGACACTTTAAAACATCCTTTAACTCACATGGTTGGGAATGTTTTCCAAGCACCTACTGCTAACGCAACTCTCAGTTTGTTCCAGACTTCATTAAATGATTATACAAAAATATCAGAATCTTGCTATAGAAGTCTCTGTAATACAGAATAAATGCAGCCTCCCTATTTTAAGAAACAGAGAAAGCTCTGTTTCTTAAAGATAGCTTTTTCAGCAGTGCCCCTGCAAAAGTATGCTTTTTTCCACTTCTTCCCTGCAAAAGTAGGCTTTTTTCCCCACTTCTTCCCTCTTCCATTTATTCCTAAAGACTTTTTCCATCAGTGTTTGACTAAGTCATTCTTTTATCATGATTTTTATGAAAAACTGCTTTTCCCTTACGGCTTCTTTTGGCCTAGAGCTTGTGAACCTTCAGTCTTTGTCAGTATGGAGTGAAGGAATACAAAATTTTCTGCCAATTGCCCCTGTGTATTAGCACTAGGGCTACGTGAACCTTTCCAAGTATGATTTGAAAGGGTTACTTTCAAATCATAACTTCTGTGGGAGATCCAGTTCATATGGGTTCACAGGCCAACCAGTTAAAGGAAAGGTTTCAGGCTGAGCCGCCCCCTCCCTTCTCCCTACGCATTTTCCCAGGGGTTGGATCTCATTACAAACCCACAGGCAAGGTACAGGGTCAATCACATCATGTTAATTCATACAGGTTGACTGGTTCACTGGGACTGGAAGCTGGATTAAAGGTGAGAAGTTTATCACAGCAACAGAACTCTGATCTTAGAAAAACAAACATCTCTAAAACAGGTCTCTAATTATCATATGAATCAAAACCTTAAATAAAAACAAGATCATTTTAAATAATTGAGGGAATCATACAGGGAATCAATCTTCCCCTGCCAGGAATACTCAGAGGTTGGCTTCACTTCTAACGCAAGAAGAACTCTGATCTCAAGGAACAGTTCCTTTCTGAAACTTGGGTATAATTACATGAGCTGAAATATAAAATAATAATGAGTCAGTTCTATATACCTGGGAGAATTACAGTGTGAGACACACAAGGGAAGGAACAATTTTAATGACTTTTCTGGCTGGAGAGGTGAACTCAGCTGAAATGCTTTATCTTTCTAGAGGGAAGAAAACAGTAAAAATACCCTCAGCTGAGCAAAAATGACACTAGGCAGCTTTGATCTCATGCATTAATTTTATCAGGGAAATGTAAGAAGCATGAAATAGTTTTCCTACATGAGCTCTCTTAAGCAATAAATTTGAAATACGTTATGAACATCATGAGTTTTACTGTGGTTGGTCTGAAAGCAGCCAATGGTATCCCAAACAGTTTTTACTTCATTTCTCTTCACTTACTAGCATTGTATTATGATCAGGCTGTATTAAAAGATTATTTTATTAAAAGATTTTTATCTCTAGACCTAAGCAAAGCCAAGTGTAAAGTTTGGATTTTTAACCTTATCAGTTGTCCGTTCAGATTTGTACATGCCCTTTTTCTTTGTGCTTTAACTTGACTAGACTGTCCTCATCAAAAATGCAATTCAGTTTGATTTGGATATGGTCTATGAACATGCAAGATATCTCTGGCAACTACAAGGATATTTAAAAATGGATCTGTAGTGTGTGCGTATATGTTCTGTGCCTAGCATATATGGTATGTACTAGCAGCAGTTGGTCTACTTCTGCAGGTAGTGCTGTACAGTAGATTTGAACCTAAAATGGCTGACTAGTTTCTAAATAATCCCCTAGGAAACAGTTTAGTCTGGGCCATTATCTTGATAGTTCATAATTAGGTTCAATAATAAAGCTTGTTTTGCTGACCTAGGTCAGATCATGGCGTCCACCGCATCTGTGCGCAGTGACCTTGCTCTGAGAGTGTATTGTTAGAAAATCCATTATTATCATCACATACACTTCGGAGAAGTGGCTGTTTTGTGAATTGATGGTGTGATGTTGCCACTTTAGATAAAAGAATCCATGAATTATTGACTTAATGAGTTAATGTTGCTTGATTTCACAACAAGGTCTTTTTAGTCTGGATGCTGTTTACTGAACACATAATCACAACATATGAAGGAAGGCACAGATAATACTACAGTGCATTTACAACCCTCTTCACTTCTAACAAAGCAAAGCGTTAGCTAAGAATTGTTCTGTTTCCTTTAAAAAACTATTAAAGCTTAGGTAATTCTAAGCAACTCCTGTTTAAACAATTAACAAATACACGTTTGTCACTCATTTCTTATCCCTTCCTTCTGTTTGGTCTAAGGTCTGTTACCAACAAGAACTTCCAAATTTTTTTAGAACCTAAACATATCTTTGTCCCTATGACTAAGCCTAACACTGCTATCACATGGAGATCCAGGAAAGGCTGTTAAAAGTCAATCCATGTCATCCAATATTTGTCATATTAGTATTTTCCTTTTAAAGCAGAGTTTTCTGGTGAATATATGGAATTCAGAAAGCATGAAAATATAAAGTTTTTATTACAGAATGTAACTTGTGAGAATAAAGCACGAAAACATACAGATCATGTCCCAGAGCAGATATTTTAATGGTATAAGCATCAGGTTTCAAATACCTATGCTCCTTTGATCCCAAGGTGTGAATCCCTGGTCTGTTAACTGCTCACCCTTACAAGATAAATAAAATAAGGTCTGTGTGCGGTGTCTTATGGAAACATATGTCCTATGGAAGTGTAACTCACTTAAAATTGAAGGAAGGGAAATTTGTTTTCAGAGACATGAGGACTGTAGAATTCATCTCAGTACGTCCAGGTCTTTTGGAGGGGACTATATCAACCAACACCTTCACATTCTTCTGAGATTTACATTAGTTCTCAACTCCATGTAAAACCAAGTAACTGTATAGGATTATCCCAGTAGGTATCTGTCTGTATGTAACTCCCACCCTTAGTTTCTGTAGAAATAAGTGTGTTTCAAACATGCTGGCCATATATGACCTAAAATACTGTCATGAGAAAACTTGATTCTGGCACTTTTTTTTAGTTTCAGTCTTTCAATAGTGTTAATTGCTTCATCTTTTCTACTGGTGTCCCAGTGGTCTAAGGAGCTGTCAGTGGCGAATGAGCTGATGCTTACATATATGCAAAATACACAGATTAAGGGCTGGATCTCATGTTTGCTTTCATGATTTTTGCCATTCAGTTTAGTATTTTCTATATACCACAAAGGAATTTGGTTTATCTAGATAATGGAAGGTGTCAGGCCATAAGTCCGGAAGCACAAATGGCAATGGGGTATTGCCACTAGCAGTGCAGTTGTCTGGGGAAACTTGGGAAGCAGCCTAGGCTTTCTGGAAACTTCTTGCAGTGAAGATGCTATGAACTGCATCCATGCAAAGCCTAGTTGCTAAATCTGGAAACTAATATTTATACTGCAATCTTGTCACCTATGATTGCTGAAACAAAGCAAGCTGAGAACAATATCTGTGACGGTTCCTAACAACCACTGACCTCTCTAAGCTTGTCTGAATCGCTGAGTTAGAAAATCATCAAGATTTCAGATCTTTTCAAAACATGTGGCTTGCAAATGGTTAAAAAAACCCCAGTGACTGTTCTGCTGGAATCCAAGGATTAAAAACCTGAGAGTGCACATGGCAGGTTTCCTGGATGTCCTGGTTTGAGGACCCTAATTATATACACCTGACCAGCTCTGGTCAACAAACGCACAGCTAGAAGCAGGCCTTGAAATTCCCTGGAAAACAAAGATTTTGACTGTCTATACATCATAACTTCTATGCACGTTGTTCCTGGCTTTGAAATAAATTCAATTAGTAAGTATCATCTATCTATGATCTATCTAGTATCTATCTAGTTGGTATTATGTTATAATAAATTCACTGATGAACTTCAGTCATGGTGAAACTTTTTTAAACGGAAAAAGTATTTCTTTCCAGTCTTCAGTGTTACTCTATTAATCTCATTTCTTGATCTTCAGTCTCTTAAAATTCTTTTTAGAAACCAGTCAGCATTACACTAATGTCACGTTAGTACACTCTAATTGCTGTTGTTAAAATGCAAATGAGTTAATAATGATTATGTAATTATGTTAAAGTGTCATCATAGCCATTTTGAAATCTTACTAAGCAGAAGGAAGAATAACTAATTTTCTTTACTTTGCAAAAACAAAGCATAAAGAGGGAGGAAAATGTTAGGGCTTTAGGGAAACTCTCAAACAAGAATCCTCACATTACCAGTTCAGTATTACACAGCTATTCAGAGGAGATAAGTTAGATAGTTATCTAACTCTCACGGAAGTGGTTAGATTATTTTTCTCTGTTGAACAGTATCGCTGATTATATTAGGATTAAAAAAAATAAAATAATCCATCTCTGTGATGGAAAAGGACAAGATGCAATACCTGCACAAAAGAAGAGTTTTCTGAGAGGTGGTAAAGAGGAAGCCCAAGTACATCAGGTGCTTGTGCAGTGACTGCATCAGCAGTGATGGCACAGGCACATTTCCTTTTCCCACATCAGCTCCTGTACAGCTTCACCTGTGGTCACTTTTCCTTCACAGGTGTGCTCACCACTGACCCAAAATCGCCTTCTGTGTGCTCCTCTTGCCTGCTATGTTAGGAGAAGAGGAGGGGTCAGGGCAGGCTCTTGGCCATTTTTCTTCCTTCCCAAGTGCTGCGCTCTTTGTAAATGAAAGAGGGCAATCAATAGGGCAATAAGGAAGGAGGACAAGTAGCCTGCTGGTAGGCGATGCCTGGGAAGGTCTGCTTCTTCCTGAGGTCTCACAATTTGCTGGATCATGCTAACTCACCGGTTGTAGATCAGGGGAATGAGATGGGCTGTTTTTCTTAGGAAAGTGTGTGAGCTTTGGAATACATAAAGACATCTTGTTGCTTTACAGTGTCTTATATCCTTCCATCACAGTGCGTTACACAGAGGTGGAAAGGAGGTGATAGTTTCCTTGGTGTTTTGGTTGAATGTTACCTCTGTGCACAGTGGAGGGATTTGCTGCTAAGTCCAAATTCACAATGAGAAATGCCTGCCTTCTGTTGAGGCAGAACACAGACCTTGATTTCAGTACCTCTCTGTATACGCACCCAGCTAATAGAAATGTTGGCGGTGTCTCCTGGTATTTTGTTTATGCTATGGAAGAAAAAAGAAATCCAAGGTGTGGCAGACTGTGTGGCCTTCATCTGTACTTGGAGCTGATTTGATGCGAATGAACACAGGCTGATAAAGCATATAGCTACCAAGCAGTAGATATATTTTGCAATTTTTAAGGATCATCCATGCGTGCACCCTTTTCTATACTTCCTTTGTACCAACCTTCCTCAGTGCTGCAAAGATAGTTTTACAGGCTTTTCGAGGTGGAGAACCTGAATAATTAATTTTAAAACATTTAAGTGTGAGCTGAAGGCCTTTCTGTGCCTTACAACATTGCAATTTGGAAATTTGACATCTTATGATCTACGAGGACTAAACTAAAAACTTACATGTGGTAAAGCCTATAGTGAACAATTAGGGGAGTGAATCTGTAGCTCTTCCCCATTTATATAAAGTACTCATTTCTAACCTTCAAGTGTTCTGAGATATTGGACTTTAAACTTGTCAGTGCTCGAAGAGTTCCCTGAACCACAGACCAATACAATTTGGGGGCAAATTCCTCATTTGTAGGAAGGAAGAAAACATTTTTTTTTAGCAGGTTATTATCTGAAAAAAATGATGGTTGTCTGCAAGCAGCTGATAGGTTTGGAAGGTTAGAGGTAGTCCTGGCAAAGATGGATTAGTGGGCAGAGTGCAGGTGAGGCGGTCAGAGGTGCTGAAGAAATGCAATTTATCATTTGGTTTCGGAGTTTAGTGCATGTATGTCAGTGCTGCATATATGCTGTGTGTGATTATTTTATATGGGGGATAATGGTGGGTTTGGCCTTGTTGTAAAGGGAACTGGTGTCTTTACTAGTAACATGATATGAATTAGCAGAGGAATTGTAATGATATTAACTGGAAACCTTTTCTGGAAATTCTTTGACCAAGCAGATCTCTTTGCTTTGTTAAAAAACGTATGCATTTTATTTGCCATTTTGTGTATTTGCAAAGCAGAATCATTATATTGAGATTTGGGTTTCATTCTGGGTTTGGGTTGTATATTCCAAACAACTTCAATTACCTCATTAGCCGTAGTTTCAATCGACTCCTTGCTTCCCTGTTCTAGTGCCTTGTAACTATATGTATTTAGCTACTATATTAGCCAGGTTAAATCTGGACTATCCTGTCTTCTAGAAACTTCAAGTTCTTATACTAGCTCGTGTTGAATATTACTCATTCTCTCTGTAAGAAATATTGTTTTAAATTTAGATGTCCTTAGTGAAACTATTAGCCACTGTAAGCAAGAGTAACAGAGTCTAGCTCGTTGGATTTACTAGGAATATGGATTATTTCTTTTTCCCATTAGTTCAATTGATACCTTCACAGATAAGAATACCTGTCAGGTGTCAAGGAAGGTGCTAAGAGCATCAGATGATCTTTCTGCTCTTTTCTAATAAAATAATAGAAATTGTTGAGAAATCTTCTGCAAGGCTGACTGTAGTGTTTCTTTGTAGCTTTCAGTAGTAAATGGTCTGCTTTTATAATTGTGGGGAAAAAATAGTAGATGACTGGCACCAGAAGAAATCTTGGTAGTAAGGGCAGAAGTTATCAGAGAGGCAGTGTTAATAAGAGCACATTTGCTTTTCAAAAGCATCGATAAATTATTCAAAGTACTAAAACGTTTCATGTTTATTCCTACCTATAGCAAAACAGCACAGGTCTTTGTTGCATTTTTCTACTGGTATAACTTTGATGACATCTGCACGTAATCTCTGGTGGAAATTGGGCATAGTGGAGGCATGTGCTGCTTAGTCCAAATTCACAGTGAGAAACGCCTGCCTTCTGTTGAGGCAGAACACAGACTTGGTTTCAGTATCTCTCTGTATATGCATCCAGCTACCAGAAATGTTGGCATCTCTTTCGCTCTCTCTCCTGCCTCTCCTCGGAGAGAGAGAGGTGGGGAAGACCATCTGTTGTACCACCTCAGTGGCCAGTCTGGCCCAAACCGTGACAGGATCTAATGTAGTTTGTGTCACGTTAAACTTTTATGGCAGTGAAAGCAATAACGTATTTGAAAAGCAAGCATGTAGTTTGGATATAATTGTGTATAAAGTACATTTTCTGTTTTAATTTTCTAATGGAATTAATTTCTTACGTTGTATAACATACAGGTTAGTTTTATTTTTCAGACAGATGCCCACTATTCAGCCTGCTAGAAGTCACTTTGTTTGGATCTCTCAGTTTGTTTTTTTTATGTTGCTCTTCAGTGAAGCCTGTAGTCAGACACCTGTCACTCATCCTCAGAAAGGCTTTCTAAGCAGCATTTGACAGCAGCCGTGTCTTAGCAGGGTATGCTCTATGTATTAGATCTCACTATGCTATGAAACTGCCTTACAGGGGCAAATGTGTAGGTAGCTGAGGGCATGAATTGCAACTTTGTGAGGGAATTAGTACAGATGATCCGTTATCCCAATGGGTCACACTTTGTGAACAATCTATTACACATTATGAACAGTGTAACAGAAATCACAGCAAAATCTGAGAAGTTAATTTTTAGGAAAAAAAGTTGTCTAAACTGCCTAAACCCGTCTTCAACAGGATCTGTCATCTGAGACAAGACAATACGAAGTGTAACGCACACCTCACTTCTCAAGTGTAAATTGGAAGCAGCTTTATTCTGGTTTGTTATTTAAACCAGCACAAGCAAGGGAAGACTCTGCCTTCTGACTCTTCTGGTAACAGTGTAAATGACTCCTGACACCGCAGTACCGGGAGCCAAATGTGATCGCTGCTCCAATTACATTTTGCTCAGACATGGTCACGCTTGCCTCTGCCAAGCAAAATAACTCTTCAATTACTGTATTCCTCATCCTTTAGTGAAGCTCTTCTCTTCACAAGAAACTCAACCATGAGTTTAGTCTTGACCAGCAGTGAAACACCGAATTGACTCGCCATAGTCAGTCTTGACTGTAGAATCTTTTTGCAGATGAAGATGTCAAAAGGCAATCTGTAGTGAGAATGACAGCATGATTAACCAGAATGAGGCCTAAGTCAGAAGTAGCATGGACCACTGGGAAATTAAGGCACCAATTTTCACCGTCAAGATTGGCTGTGATAGGGCAGTATATCCTAGCAACAGCAGAAACCTTAACCTCACCATCACAGCAAAAACCAATTTTGTTGTGTTATCTGTTCCAATATCTTTTAATCAAAAAAGTCTTTAAACAGAAAGTAAATACTCACATGTCACTTTTCTGGAACTGCTTTCTTCTCTAATTGGGAAATCCCTAATTCAGTGAAGGTTACAGAAGCTTTAACACAAATTTGATTTGCATTTCCTTCTTGAAAAAGTCTTGTGGGAATGTCTTTTTGCGGCTGCAACAGGCTAAAAAAAGTTTTAACGGGTAATGTTTTTAATCATGCTTAGGATAAAATCTGTATCTCAAAATCCATGTTATAAAAATGCATGTTATAGGTTGGACCCATCATGCAAACACTGTTTAGAAAAATTATTAGTGGATAGTAAGGACAACTTTTATAGCAAAAAGAACAACTTTTATAGCAAAGAAACTGTAGGATTAAATGTTATATCTTCACGAAGGGCAAATACTTCACATATGGTGGGGAGTAAAACTTAAAAATCTTTTCATTTAAAGGACAATGTAGCTGTCTTCATATAACGTGTTAGTTTAGTTTAAAAAAAAGGATTTCACAGTCAAATAGTCATTAAAATGGATGACTTTGCATACTTTTAAAAAAGTACTGTCATGGTCTCAGCAGTACAGTTTTGCTATTGCTATTACAGTTTAGCTTTGAGTGGCACTGGTAAATCGTTGGGCAGGGCTTGTATCATTTTGGGTGGACCTCCATGATCTTAAACTTGGGTGGACATAAATTTTCTTCAATCACAGTTATGCAAAATATCTGTTTTCACACTGTTTTTCCGATGTGCATATGTGTGTATTTGTGTATATATATACACAGGCATATGTATGTGTGTATTTGTAGGTATAATCTGTAAGAGCAGATTCCTCTTCCATGTTCTGCCGGTTCCAGGATCAGTTCTGCAATGGGAGTGCTTAAGACCAGGACTGGAGCAGCAAGTCTGAAACTCATTTGATTCCCATTGGGGAAGTTCCATATTACAATCTGAAAAGTGGGTGAACTTTCAAGTAGAAAGAGAGTTCTCTGGAGTTACTGTGTTTACACAGCATTGAAAATCTTCAGAATGTGTTTATTTTTTCTAGTCTGATTTTCAAGGACATATGCCAATACGTCTTGATATTTCTGAAAATCAGGCTTTCTATAGACTTGACATTAAACAGGCTGTCCATGGATTGCACTGGTATGTACATGGTCACATCAATGATATAAACAGTTTTAAATATGGGTAACTAAATGTAGATTCTAACCTATATTCCTAGATCTAGGTAGAAGTTATATTTTCCAAGCTGTCAAGTGCCTTTAGTGCTCTCTAATTGTAACGGGATTCATGGGCACGTATGACTCCTGAAATTCAAGTCACTTCTATTAGGAACCCAAATTAGGTTCAGAGTGTAATGTGCGTTAAGGTTTCCAAATTTTGGGCAGACCCCAAGAATATAGTATTTTTAGCACACAATCCAAACCTAATAGCTTTGATGGAAGTAGTTTTTGCAAGTCCTGTACTAATAAAAAGGAAACCAGATCCTCCTTTTCAGTCTACCAGTTCTGGGAGATCAGAGCCACCACTTTATTTTATCGTCCTGCTATACTAGTTGATTTACATGTGGAACATGTATTCCCGTTAGCTTCCAGGAAAAGTTTGAAAATCTAGATGTGAAAGTTTGTCATGCTGTGAGCCAACTGTCCCATATTGATGCAAAAGAGAGAGAGGAAAAGCCAAGTAAATGCTTTAATTGATTCATCAATGCACCAAAGTGTGAACAGGCGTGATGAAGTGTAAAGAGGGATGTGACACCAGTGTGGCAGAGCTGTCACAGTGGAAAGGATTTCCTGTAAAAGTGATGGCACTTAAATGTTATCTAGGCCTCCTGTCTGAGCTCTCATATTCCCTGGAAACTTAGTCTTAGGGGAAGTGTCTGACCAACTGGTGAGCAACGAGGTGTCATGCCATCTCAACAGGTAAACATACACAGGCTGTGAAGAACCCCTAGTTGTATCAAGTTTGAGAGTTATGGGGAGTTAGTGCTTGGATCTGCCAGATTACTAACCCATCAACAGATATAATCTTGAGGGAGAGATGGTGATCGTTAGCAGTGATTCTGTGTGGTATCTTTTGTCCTAAAGTGTCATATGACCTATAAACAAAGTTTGAACTGGAATCAATATCCTCAGTGTTAAAATTATGCCCCCTCCAAGGTATAATGCAGCAGTTCCTAGGTATTGTACATTAGACTATATTTCAGGATGGTAGGGTAAGACTGTGAAGGAGATGCTATCAATAGTGAAATGTAATTGTAGGAGATGGATTTGAGCCAGACTACTGTACCAAAAGGTTGTTGCAAAGTTCTCCGAGGCATTTTTACTGAAGAGATCGTAGCGTGCATCTCATCCAAAGAATAAGAAATCAAAGAAGGTGAAAGCCCTCAGAGTTGCTCTGAGGTTTTGGCTTTGGATTCATTTGATTAACTGTGTATGAATGTTACTGATTTAGTATTGATGCTTCTTACAGCACCTAAAATCACTGCTGTGTATTAAGCTTGCTTGTAAGGCATTAGACATGTGAATTACTCTGAAAGGGCTTTTGCCACCTTCAGATGGGAAGGAACTCCTACCATTATGGCTTAGGCCGTTTGCTTTTGCCTTTAGAGATGCATCAGTTCCTATCTTGCTCTTGGAAACCAGAGATTCAAATATGGTCTTGAACAGAAAATGTTGGCAGAAGTACAAGTGCAAGCATGTGTTACTACTACTACAGTTACTCTGCCGCTTTGAAAATCACTAGTCAGACTCCATTTGGAATATCTGCAATTCTGCAATGTATTATAAGAAGGACATTGCTGACTGAGCTTGTAAAAGTGCAGTGGAAGGCAAACAAATGCATGGTTGAGGGTTTTGAAATTATGACTTCTAGAGAAAGATTGGCCTAACCTGTATTCTGTAAATTAGAGGGAAAAAAGATTTGAAGGAGTGAGGAACACTGGTATGGGCAAAATAAAATACTTGTCATCTGGAGATAGATATATTTTCTAGTTCCACACAGATCGTATAGCATCACCAAAACAATAGCATGTCTGCAGCTAATTTAGACCACTATTAACTGCGTTATCATAAGGTGGATGACTGCTGATCCAAGACCCTGTGCTTGGTGCTGTGCCCAGCCAGGGAACAGGCAGGAGAATAGGGGGGCTGCAAGGTACCTTGGGCCAGAACATAAGGCAGTAGCTCAGCACAGGCCTGACCTCATTTTATGAAGGGCTTGGCTGGCATCACAGGGAATGGGACTTTTAAACCGACATTTAGGTGAGGGTAATGAAATACCTGTGTAGCTTTCCAGAGATTCCCTGAAAGCCCAACCCAACTGAGAGGGGCAAGACAGGAGGAGGGTATAAATCGTCTTTTAAAAAAAGACAAAAAGAAGGTGATGGGATGAGATGAAGAGAGACAGGAACCGATTTCTGGCAGTGAGTCAGCAGATGTAGGGAAGATAAGATGTACCTTGAAAATTTGAAAGGAAACCCTGTTTTTTCTTCTATACTTCAGAGAAGATGGAGCAAAACCAAGAGTGTTAGAGGAAATCAGAGAATGTGGAAAAGTATTTTGAAGTAGAACTCCAGATACATACAGTTAGAAAGTATGGCATTATTAGAGTGTTGCTGTGAAGAAGCATAATGCTGGCTAAAAAAAAATTAAAAATCTAAGAGTTCAAAGCAATTCATTTGGTTACTGCTTGTATTCCAGCTAAATGGAAAGGAGGGCAGAGTCTGAACTGATGGTTTTGTATGTTCAGCTCCCTAATTTCTTGTGCAATTGTAAATATTGGTGCAGCAGGGGAGGATAGGTGTGTGTACCTGCCAGCTACACATTTTACATGTTGAAAGGTGTGTGAGATGTTGCCATCACTCCTCTCAGAGTGAGATTACACAGTGTTTTTATTGTGTTGCAGCTGTACCTTATCTGTATTGGGAAAGGCTTTAAAAGAATTCCATTTGCGAATTTTGTTGGGGTTTTTTTTTGTTCTGTTTTCACAGAATCTTAGAATGGTTAGCATTGGAAGGGACCTTAAAGATCTGGGCAGGAACACCTTCCACCAGACCAGGTTGCTCAAAGCCCCATCCAGCCTGGTCTTGAACACCTCCAGGGATGGGGCAGCCACAGCTTCTCTGGGCAACCTGTGCCAGTGTCTCACCACCCTCAGAGTAAAGAATTTCTTCCTAATCTCTAATCTAAATCTCCCCTCTTTCAGTTTAAAACTGTTACCTCTCGTCCTATTACTACACTCCCTAATAGAGTCCCTCCCTATCTGTCCTGTAGGCCCCCCAAAAGACTGCTATAAGGTCTTCCCAGACCCTTCTCTTCTTCACATTTTCACAAATCTACAACAGGGTAGATGCTAAATGAGCTTTGAATGATTGGACATTTGCATCAACTTTTCACTTTTGATTTTTTTCTGAAGTTCTAAGGTCTGAATCTCTATATATGTAAAGACGAATGCTCCTGTCCTGTAACATGGTTGTGACCCAGGTCTTTAAGAATGAGTTTATGAGATGCCCAAAAACATTTTTTTGCTGGTAAAAATTGATTTCCAATCAGTACAATATCACATGAAATTGAGTCTTTCACTTAGAGTGAATTTGTACAAAGACCAATTATCAATGATTTCTGAGTTCCAAATTGTACCTTTCAACTATACACATAGCAAAGACAGCAATAGGGGCATAACCCAGAACTGAAGTTTCTCACTCTGTCAGTAGTAAGAAGATAGCTTGGGTTTCCACGCTCTACAAGAAACTGCCGGGTGGAAAAAAATTCCTCACCTAGTCCTATGCTACCTGCTCTCTGTCAGAAGTGAGAGACTTTGCTAGAAAAAAAGCACAAAGACAGGTACTGGGACTGAAAATGGAAGCAGATCAAACAAAAGGTACAAAAGTTCTTTAAAATTTAAGGACTGCTGCTTAAAGTAAGATCAGTGCTTTAAAGAGATGAGCAGCATTTTCATGCCATGTGAGAAGCTGGAATTTCAGGACTTTATAAGAATACTAGCATTCATCTGAGGAACAAAATCAGTATAGATAATCTGAATATCTAGCTTTTTCTTGATTTTTTTGTATTCATCAATCTTAGGAATGAAATGGTCCCGTTCCAATAATATCTGAATATTCTACAAACATGAATATCCAGCTCTGGTAAGTATCGGTATGCTATTTTTCCTCATTTGCTGTCTGGAAAAGTGGATGGAAAAATGAAATGGTGTGACCATGGTAACAGAAAAAATTGTGACAGATAGTATAGCTTACTCAGACTAATACCCTGTTTCCCTTCACCATCATCTTATGAAAAATGCTGAAGTATCATTTTGGGCTGGGGGTTTCATGACTGGTAAAGCACAGGTGTGGGTTAAATGCTGATACCTTGGGAGAACTGTATTCTGTCACACACTGTCATGTGTTCCTATCCGTCTATCAAACAAAGCAGCTGAGGACCAACTGGCTTATAGGAAAGAAATTTAACATATATCACCAATCTTGGAAGACGCTAAGAGAATAAATGGCATTTGTAACCTGAAAACACTTCAGTAGCTAAGGGATGACTTCAGTTCGTGAAATCATTTGTAGTGCAGAATTTGTAAGAGGGAGCAAACACCTGAATGCATTGTGGGTAGCAGGAGCACATCTAAAGAAAGTCTGTATCACTAACAAAGTGCAACATCGTGTCAGCTTTTGCCAATGAACTGCCCCCTATAAAAGTGGTCTTTTATCTTTTATATTTGACCAATATTCCTTATGCTGCACTAATAAAGGAGATGGTTGGGGTTAATACAATCTCTAAATCTGAAGCCACGAACTCCCCGCGGTCACTCACTACTTCTGCATGGCAGAGCTTCATGAGCTGCAAGTGCAGTGTGGACCGCTTGCCACAGTATGAGTTATGGGATTTCTACCTTTGGCCTCCCACCCATGGAGGAGGGTCTTTCTCTATGAGAAGAAAGTCCTGCTCTGTCCTGGAGAGTCCCTGGCCATAGAGCCTTTCCCAGGCAGGTCTGAGCTGATGTGAGATGGAGGGGAGCAGCCAGGAAAGAGCTAGGGTGAATCTGACCTTCAGGAATCTATGGCCATGGACAAACCAGGCAAACGCAGAGTGGGGCAGCTTTTCACATGCTGCCTTGCGCCAGGGACAACCTAGGCTTGGCTGGTCTAGAATAAAGGACTGGCAAATCCTATGCTGTTTAGCTCATGGGCTGGGGTCTCCATCAGTGTTGGATTCCTTCTATGTATTTTTTTAATCTACAGTAAGCACTTCATCGTGTTAGACTCAAGATTTTTTAACCTAGACCTGTAAGGACACTTATTTGTCCTTTTCTTTTTTTCTTTTGCATCACAGAGTTACACAAAGAGAAAGCTCCTACAGCTTTTTAAAACCCTTCAGAAATGTCTCTGCTCTGTGGTCATGAAGAACCCCAATCTGTGAGCTAGAAAACAGGGGACATTTTTTCCCAACAGGTCAATAAAAGGATAGATGGATTTGAGTAGAACAGCAGTAGAGGGCACATGCTTTATTCTCTGTAGAAATAGCTGAAAAGACAAGTTTATACGGAAGTGGATAATATTGGACTGTCTTGCAATGCACCAAAATAAACTAGAGAAGATTGCCAGAACTATGCATATTCACTTGCATCAGCTTTGACATCTCTGTACAATACACATTAGGGTAAGCGGCAGATTTGGATACAACCTCCAGCAGGGAAAAATGTAATGGTAGCTAGGTTTAGGTAAAGGTAGTACATGCTGGCTTTATATTTGGATACATCAAAGTCTGATTTTCCTCTTTCTGTGATCCCCCTCTCTTGATTTCAGATGAGTTATTCCTGATTTATACTTGTGGTGAGAAGATAATCCCACTCCTGAGACTGAAATATTTTTCCCATTATCCACATGATGAACATTGTTGTTGTTCCTGGCAGGTGCTGAGCCCCTCTGGGGGTGTCTCAGCTCTTGCTGCAGTACCCAGCCCTCTACGAATTCTGCATTTCAGCCCTGCCTAATCCTGCAGTCCTATGAAAATGTACAAGTGGTAGAAGATTAGCAGGCAGTATTTTAATTCAGCAGTCTGTATTCTACTTGGTTGTAAGGTAAAGAATTAATGTTGCTGACTCTTCAATACACATTGGAGAAATCTGAAAGGTATTTAGTAGCTCTTAGAACTCTCTCATTTCTTGCCCTGAGAGGGCTGCTTTGGCCATTAGACAGAGTTACAGATTAAAACAAGTAGATTCTTGTACAATCTCTGAAATGGCAAAAAGTAACCTCAGGGGCTGTGGTGGTTAGTGGAGCTGTTTTCACCTTGGAGTAATGTTCTCACCCAGTTCAAATGGAATTTCAGCTGTCACGTGCCCCAGGTGCTCAGGGGAGAGCTTACTACCTTGAGCACAGAAAAGATGCTGCAGTGGCAGGGCTGCAGCATCACTGCCTGTGACCCAGGATGCAGTGTAAATACGTAACAAAAAGGCAATCTCTTTCCCAAAGAGTCTCTAGAGCCTCCACAGCACAGTTCACGTGCTGTGACTTCAAGCTGTGAAAAAAGCTCTTAGGTGTTGTAGACATCTTGACTGTCATTTCATTGGCTGACAAATGCTCCAACTTTTGTGACAATGATCAGGACTGAGAGAGAAAGAGAGTCCTGGGACAGCTGCTGCAATGTGGGATGGGATATGCACATTCAGTGCAACTCCTCCAAGAGATAGATAGAAAAAAAGTGATGGGTGCATTCTGAAAACCTGAAGCAGTTGGAAGCATTTGTTGCTCCATTTTAAATGTGCTTATTGGATTTCCTGCAAAAATGGTAACTGCAGCTCTACCACTTAAAGGGTGGGACCAAAGAAAGGAGGTGTTTCTGTGCAGCTGTAGACTCACACATAGATATAGGAGTTCCAGATCCATTACGTGTCTCCCCAAGTCTTTGAGACAAAGGAGCGTATGGGTTGGGGGTTGTTTTTTCCCCATTTTGTCTCTTCTGAGTGTCTCTGCTCTTGATAACCTTTATCTGCAGCCTTATGTGAAGGATCATGGCCTGTAAAGGTTGTACATCTTTTTGTGGATAGTATCTTTAATTTGGAGATTCTTTTGTCTTTTGCCATTGTATTGCAAAACTTCCCCTGTTTAAGGCATTGAATTAATGTAATCAAGAATAAAATGTATGATGTTGGCCAGATTCCCTGTTACAATAAGCAGGTAAAGCTCCACTGACTTTAATGGTTTCTGACAGTTGTGAATTTGATCCCGTACCTTCCTTGAATAATAACATTTAAAATAATGTGAGTTTAGGGTAGAGCAGGAAGCCCTGGATGAAATATCTTATTGCATTGATTTGTCTCTTATTTTCTGTCCTATGAGAATACCCAAGTTGCAAATAAAGGGTCAAGAAGGACATTTAACAATATATGGTCTATACAGTATTAAAAGACCATCTCACAGTTAATCATATGATTAATTTCTACAAGAAGGCTCCACTAAGTCTGCAATAAAAAGAAGTAATGAGGTTTTATAATAAAATTGAGAAGCTTCTGTGATGCACGCAGAAGTCTTTTAAATAGAAAGGTAAGAAAAATCAGCTGTCTTCCTTTCAGTCCATAGATTGCTGTAAAAGCTTTCTCTGTGAGGGCTCTTGGGCTCTGGAATGACATCTAGCTCTGGCTTGAAATGGTCAAGTTATAGGGCATGTTTTAGGACTCTCTTTTCTTTTTGCAAGATGTATTTAAAGAGTGAGAGGAGGTTCACAAACTGTCTAATGTACTGTTATTAGGTTACTGGCATTTTATAGTAAAAGGTGCTGATCTACAGGAGGGTTGACTCTGAGGTGTATAGGATGGCACTGTAATTGTATAAGAACTGCCTGGTTCCTCAGAGAGTCTCTGGAGGCACACATTCACATTACAAATGGCAAGCAATAAATCTTACTGTAATGCTACAGCAGCCATTGTTGTTGTGACTTGGCACTTCTCTATTATAAGGATTTTCAGCAAACACATTAAATTCTTGAAAAATTCAAGATGCATATAAGGACACCTGCTTTCCTGAGGTCTAGGAAGATCAAGAATCTGTGAAAAATGCATAGTTGAAGTAGAGGGCCCAGAATAAAGCAGCTGAATACTAATCCACTGGAAAACCGTGCTGTAAACCGGATTTTCTTGAGTGGTGTGGCAAACTGAAGGGAGCCCACTTGTACAGAATCCAAATCATGAGGCTGTAGGGAGACAAACCTGCAGCTTGTGAACCTGGCACTCAGTCAGTTCACAGTTCACTAGAGAAGATGGCAGCTGTTGAAAACATCAAGGAGGTCTTGTGCTTTCTGTTGGGGATCCATCCAATAAGGTAATAAGGCACATGCTCACAATGTGCCGTAGTTGGTATTTCAGCTCATAGGAAGCAATTTTTCTCCCAAGTCCCATTTGCTGTCTCCCCTTGAGGCTAGTAATAGGCTTGACAATGCACTAGTAGTCCAGGTGAACCTGACTTTAAGGTATATTGAATAGATTTCAGTAGCAGAGTACATTTAATGTGTATGGATACATTTTGCTAGATTTACCGTGTCAATGTAGTCACCAGTGATTAGTCAGTGTTATAATATTTCCAGGACAGCAGTTACTGTGCTATTTGATTCTTAATGTTCCTTTCCATAGGTTGTTCAGCTATATTCTGCATAGTACGTCAGTTTACCTCATTGTAGGTAATCAAAAACAAAGTATATCTGGTTTGTGCCTTTGAACAGTATTTGGACAGATGTTAACTTGGGATATGTTCTACATAGTATCAAAGTCTCCCAGGCTCCAGGAAGACCAGGCGTTCCTGACTTGAGCAAGCCTTAATTCAGTGGCATACTGCTTGGCTGTAAATGCAATAGTGAAAAATTTGTTATTTTAAAAAAAGCCAACCAACAGTTATTTTGACCTATCTCTATGTGCAAGAAGTATTTTGGATTTGACCAATGTGTGTGTTTTCTAGCAAAACCCGTACACGACTCCAGTTCTCAAACCTGACAATTCTACTTAAGTTTACAGAGTCTTTTTTAGGGTCAGAACCTCACTTGGAGTTGAAATGTGTCTTTTAGTTGGTGTTAGGAGTAAAAGGCGTGTCATGTTTTTTGCAAGTAGAAAGGTCTTTAGAAAATTCTGTGATAATTATTCTTCAGAAAGACCATCAGATTCTGATTGATTCATGTAGAAAATGTCTTAAGGCAGATAAAGTACTTTGAGGACCTCTATGAACTTCCATAGAGTTTCTCCCTTTAGTTTATCCTAAAGCTGTTTTTTCCCCATCTTAAAACAAAACAAACAAACAAACAAACAAAAAAAAACGACCCACAAAAAATACCCATACAGGCAAGAGGAAGAAATGGTAGATCTACAGAGCTGGGCAAGCTAGAATGAAAGCACTGCAGACATGCAACCAATACAGTAAGCAGTTTGAGTGGACTAGCCATATAGTTGCATGCAATTCTGAAGAGTTACAATGAAACTAAGCTAAATATTTTTTTAGAAGGAACCTAAGAATTGCACGGAACGTCAGTGTCTGCAAGTCTCAGAAAGCACTTATAGTTGAATATCAGGCAGAAACTGATCTCTGCATTTGTAGTTTTGTTTACTCTTATGGTTTTTACAGCATGCTGAGATAAATTGATGTTTCTGCTAAAGGGATTACATACCTTGGAAATCTCCTCCACTACAGAATCTGCCTTTGAGAAAGCATTTCTTGTGAGACCTACCCTAATGCACTAAATACCCTTTTAGAGTGAGGGCAAACTGGAAGTACTTTATGATCCCTCTTCTGCATCGCTTAATAATAGTAGGACAAATCCCAGAGTCCTTATAAAATCATTACTGAAATCATTAGGCATTTTGTCTGATTAGGGATTGACTGTAAACTGACCAGAGCCTTCATGACTTTTTCTCATGGGACTACGAAGGCTGATCAAAGTTAGATTACTAATGCTGTGTGACTTATTCCCTTATGACTAAAAGGGGCACAAAACCAGGTTGAAACAGGAGACAGTCATCAATTCTAAAATATTGGAAAACCTGTTAATCTAAGAGGCACAAGTGAAACATATGCATATGTATTTTACTTTCATGTATTTCATACATGTGTAAACATGCACACATTTTCATTCTCATCTTTCATGTGTCACCGTGAGCACATAAGCATACAAAAATATGGAAAACAGACTAAGGATTATGTTATCTGCAATACTGATCTTGATGAAACACTAATACTGAAATCCATAACAAAACAATCACTAACGCAAAAGCATCAGGCATACCGCGTTACATAGACCGCTTCAAACTATGGGTCAAAAATTATGGAAATTTTCCTATATGTACATATGAAGTCTTAAAATTGTGGTATAAAGGATGTAGGCAGTATGTACTTGTCCATTGCTGTGTAAGGGAAATTCCAATTTGCTGTGGGCATAAAACTTTATTATATGTCATTGCATCTGCCCTGCTAATATTAACATTGGCTGCTTTCCCCAAACTACATGAAGATGTAAGCAATTGGCAGTCCTGGTGACAATATGTAAATTACTCAGAGTGAACCTAATCTTGTATAATAAATGCCAATTTGACTCTAAATTTGTTAACAATATTTTAATGTGGTAATTGAGGTCAAGGGAGACTCCAGTTAAATGCTAAGCTATCTATAACTGTCAATGTTAAATAGTACTTAGGTATCCTTGCTGAAAATCAGATATCCAGGTTAACATGTATCATTGGGGTTTTGCAGCCAGAAATCAAATAAACTGTATTAGTCTTGGCAGCATGTAAGTATATTAGTTTATAAATGTGCAGCTGCAACTATCCATAGCTTTTTGGACTTGTTTTGTATTGCAACAGACCAGTAATTGCACTTTTTCCTGTTCTGTATATAATTTTGATTAGAAATCAAGTAATAAATACATGCCTAAAGGCTTCTGGAAATTAACTGGCATGTTTCTGTTCTGTCAGCTGATTGACGAGGTTCAATTTTAACCAATTTTATTCACGGTTTCACTTATCATTGCTTCTTTAAAAAGCTTTCCAACATTGTGATAGACATGCAAGTGATGAACTTCTATAGCAACTACACTGGACTGAAAGGATTTTGTCTATTAAAATGTTCTGATTTTCCCTGAAGGTGTTGGCATTCATCAAAAACATCTAGGGAATTGTGAGTCAATGTGTGTCCATTCTTTTTTTACCACTTTGATGTAACTGCAGCAGGTTTGGGGGGAAGTTTGATGCAATAACCTCCCTCATTCCCCTTCCATTTGCCATGGACTGTAAACATGAAGAGCCCTACCTTTCCCTTGTACCCAGGAGCAAATATAAAAGAAGTAATATGAACAGGTTTTTTTAAGCTCAAGGATATCTAAAAATGTCTTTTTTTAAAGCGTGGGAAAGGTTGGGGGTTTTGTTTCCGTTGAGTCCATTTTTTTTGTGAATGTTCCAGCCAAAGGAGACTTGTTCCAATTTTCTGATCCTAGTTTTGTCCCTTGTTAAACACTCACAGTGTTCAACATAAGAGAAAACACCTTCTCCAATGGAAATTGGCCTCCTTCAGTGTCATTAGCCCCCCTCTTTGCAAGGGAAATCATCAGTTTAGAATAGTAGCCTGTGTCCTTACACTACACACAGTAGCATAGAGCAGCTCTGGGACCATCAGTGTAGCCTCCTGCATGATGTGGGTGGAAGAGATTATGTGAAAAAAGGCAGCACAAGCCCTCACTTTGCTCAGTCCCATGTAAGGAGAATGGTGTCCTTATGACAAAAAGGCTTGGGAAATCTCTATGCAGCCCTTTGACCTGACAGGGACTTTCTGTATGCTGTGGGATAAGTTACAGAATTTCTTTGCACCACCCCAGTGATGAGAAAATGCAGAGCTATCTATCCTATTTTATATGCACAGATACTGCTCTTTAAAATACCTCCTTGGGTGTTTCACATACTCAGATGCAGGGAGCTACTGATGAAGTAGACACAAGGCTGTGGCGGATGAGGAGGAGATGGGTTTACCATACTACAGAATGGCAAGGAGTTCAGTAATAGAAATAATTTTAAAGTCATAGATGTGGAAAATGCGGTGGTCCTAGCTCATTTGGTTCCAATAGTGCCTGCACAGGATAGACAACAGCTGCTTCTCCAGCACTCCCTACAGCTGGAACCCTGTTCTTAGTGGAGGACTGCATGTGTTAATTATCTAATAATAGTTATTTGCAATAAATTTAGAGGAATTACTATTTAATCCAGGGTTTCAAACCTTAATAAACAATTCCTATTCAATTCTGACTCCAGGAAGGAAGGGCAAAATCTTGTTTTTTCTGACCCTCTAAATATAAAACTTTGTCTTCAATTCTAAACGCTCAGGACTCATACTTTGTAGATAGCATTATCACATATAATAATACCCTGAAATCTGTCCCAGTTAATCTGGTTGGTTTGGGTTTTGTTTAGCACCTTGTAAACTTTGCAGATCTTATAGGTTTGCACTGACTGAATCACCAGATAAGTAATAGCTTCAATAAAATCTCCTCTGGTGGAAACGCTTCATGATCAAATTTACAGAACAAGTAAAAAAGTTCTGTATATAATCCTTTCCCTCCTTGTTAATGCTTACAGGGTAACACTACTGTAAAGTATGTTCATGCAGTGAATAAACGTACTGCATGATAAATCAGTTAACAAAAAGCTGATGTTAAATTTAAGCTGTTCGGATAATTTCTACTTCCGCTGATTTCAGGCTCCCATTGTAGACAGTGGGGATGTTTGTCTGGGGAAAGAAGGGAAGGACTGGGCAAGGACTTTAGGATTTAGCTCCTGGGCTTCAAAATGGATTTAATAAAAACAAGTAATAACCTGCAATACACCATAAACCCTGCAAGGTATGGGAGAGAGAGGGTTGGCTGAAAATGACTGTACTTTTCAATACCAGTGTCGTGCGGGCAATTCATAGTTAACAATGTAAACCTGGAAAGTCTGATTCAAATCCCATTGAAGTCAGTGCTTGTTACACAGACTTTGAATCAGGTGGGTGGTTTGTGCATTCACCTGTCAGCCTAAGGTTTCTAGAATTGTCACTCATTCTGTGTTAGTGTGGTTATAATTTCACTGATTCCTGAATACATTATGTTACATACACAGACGTTAACAGTCCTCATCTGCCTGTTTGCAAATTACACTCCTTCAAGTATTACTGTGGCGCCTGAACAAAAGACTGATATAATCTGGAGAAGCAGTGCTATCAAAATCCTCGTATAAATACACCAGGACTGAATGCAGTGTCTTGATTATCACACTTTCATATGTTGTTTAAGAATAATGTCCTTGTCTTTATTGGGAGCCAGGGCTGGCATACGAAACCATTATTAGTAGCTAGGCTAGAGCAGCTGGAGCAGGGCAATGGCACTGAATGCAGAAGCAGCAGTTCAGGCACAGAGCATCTTTTGTCTAGTGGTATTTCCTGCTCACCCTCAGGGGAATCCAACTAAACCCTGGACATTCAAACCCAGAAAATTGCTCTGGCCTTGGCTAGACTAATAGAAGTCAAAACTTCTATCAGGCACTTATTAGTTACTTTGCACACGTGATATAAGGTGCCTTTGTTGGTGGCAAACAAGTGCAATTGCAGTTTGGAATTGACAATGAATTTTTTTGCTATCTTTGACTGCTCAATATAAGGTTAGGATTGGGTCATGTACCAAGGCTTTTACCAAATTAATGCTATCAGGGGAATTACGCTTAAATGGAATTCTTTCTATCTAAAAAAATTCTTCTATTTTTTCTCTGCATTTTCTCTTTGTCAGTCGGGATGAGTATATAAAATAATTCAGACAAGTCAACAAATGAATCAATACATAAAATACCATGTTTTGAAAGAGAGGCAGTGCTGTATGCATCAGATCTTGTGCTGCTTCTTCAACCTGAAAGTTCTAAGCAGCTTCTGCTTTTCATCAGTCTTTGAATAAGATTTTCCAGCATGCCTTTTGATAGGAGATCCAAGTTTAGGTTAAATCTAGGATGTTTCCCTGAATTTAAAAGAGATAATTTGCAGTTTTATTGAGCCCTAAGTAACATTGTGAAATACCTACCATCAGCGATTCTGTACTGCTATCATGAGAAATTATTCACACACAACTCAGTTAAATGCCACTGCAAAGTTGTAGCCACATAAAGACCGTTTATTTGTAAATGAAATCTGTAAGAATGCAATGAAAGCTGTACCTTGTGCACTTGCCCTTCAGGATGATGCTTGATCACATGAAATGACAAAGCTGTTCTTGCCCCAAAGTTTATTCCAGGAGTAGATAATTCTCAGAAATAGGAAAGAAAATAGTTTATAAGCAATACAAGTATTTAGTGAAGTTCCATGACAATATCAGACTTCAGATTCCCCGATTAGAACAATAGGCAAGTTTGAGCATAGACTTTCCAACTTCATAGTTCATGGACTGATGAATGCAGAACTTGTATTTGACTGATGACTCCAAATCTCATTGGAAGTAATTGAGGATTGGTACGCCTGAGACAGAAAGAAAACCTTTTGAAACCACCTTATCAAATGCTTCATGCTGACCACAGAAGTCATGGTCAATGCTATCGAAACGAAACTGTTGGTGTTGTTTAGGTCCTCAAATGTGGTTTATCTCAGGTGGGAGTCATAAGTGATATTTGCGTTTCCTTAGATGCATTCCTGCCATCTGATCTGAGACTTCCAGGAATCTGCAGTATTCAAATAAAAATGGGTTTTGCTCACAATTACATGTTAACCCCTTTTCTTAGACTTGGGGTTTCCTTTTTGTAGTCCCCTTCTCTTTTTGATAACACTTACATTGGCAATATAAAATATAACTGTAAGTGACAGTATAAGTGAAGAATATTTCTAATAGAAAAGGAGAATAATTTTAATTTAATAACATGGCTCTATCAGCAAAACGGAGGGAGGTAACATTACAGAAGCAAACCATATGCTCTGAAAGCTTAAAATGAAAGGAAAACAAAGAATAAAAAGAAGTCTGGGTGATAAGGTTCATAATGTTTTTTTCCTACAGATTTAGCATAAAGATAGCTTTCAAAAGCAACAACAGATAGTAAAAGGTATAAATGATCTACCAACAGAAGCTCATTTGCTAAATGGCAATGTACAGGTTTTCTACAACTGACTATGTTTCTTCCTTATTATATTAACAACATTTTGCATGTGTTTAATCAATGGACTTTTCATCAGTTAACTTTGATAGTATATGTGTGCTTATTTTGATAATTTTTTCTAATACACTCTCATTTTAACTATGCAAGTGTAGGCTGGTAGTGAATGATCTCTAATTTGAAAGGAGTGCTTTCACCACTGATTAGAATTTAATTAAGTTTTTATATTCTTCATTACTAGGAAATAAGCCTTTGTTGTCCTACCACCTGAATGAATTGTGCATGATTCTGGCATAGCTAAGGCTTTTCTCTCAAAATATCTGACAGCTAAACCCCATCAAGAAGTTAAAGTATATCTACAGACTGCTTGTTGATTGACAGCGGTTCATAGATGGCTAAAAATTTCTTTGACGATGACACTGTGTAAATAATACTCTTCATTAGAATATCATACCACTTGATTATTTTGTTAAATCTTACATGATCTTCTTTGAAATGGAAAAAAAATATGCTTTTTACTAATAGTGTTTATGTCAACGTCTTCTCCCAGATTGGGCGAAATAATTTTAAAATGCTTACCTAAGGAGTGAAGAAATGCTAGAAAATACAGGAAAATGCAGTGGTAGGTAATTTCTCTCTAGGTATGTTTTCACAGCGCATACATAAAACCAAGATGACGCAGCCTGTTCCTCAGCCTACCTTTAAATGCTCAACTTCCTCCATGCATCACACCAAAGAAGAGGTGGTGCAGATAGTACTGTGGTCCATGTGCTCTTATATCCTTGCACTTATCACAGACTTTCTCACCCTATTGGTCTCCATTTCTCAGCAGTACAAGGATTGCCGGGGAGCTTCATCTAAGTCCTTAATGCTTACCACTCTATGGTTTAGAAAATAGAGATGATCTACTCGGGTGACACGCTGGGTCTTCACTGCAGCTGCAGGTTTGAAGTCTTGTTCTTCCACGTGTTCTAAGAGGTTCTCATATGCTTCTTCATTGTCATCTGGGAATTCTTCAGGAAAGAAAAGGAAAGGCTGACTTCTCAGACTCCCTCATCTCTCTGTATGATTCCCTTGCAGTCCAGTTTCTAGGTCCTCTTCACAGCCAATTCTTAATCTTTCTGCTGCTGTTTCTCTTATCTGGACCAACCATAGAAGGATCTCCAGCGGTTCTTGTCACTTGTCAAAATGTGTATCATGGAGGTTGTCCTTATCCTGGATATCTATAAGATCCTCAGAGACTAACTACCTTTTTTTGTATTTTGAAGTCCATCAAACTAGGATGCATTGGTTGACTGATTTCTGTTCTCTGCAAGAGCCAGTCTGCTAAGGTATTTCAGAGAATATGCCTAGAACAAAACCTACTGTGAAGGAATCATAGAATGGTTTAGGTTGGAAAGGACCTTGAAGATCATCGAGTTCCAACCCCCCAACCATAGACAGGGACACCTCCCACTAGACCAGGTTGCCCAAGGCCACATCCAGCCTGGCCTTGGACACCTCCAGGGATGAGGCCTAACCAGCCTCTCTGGGCAACCTGTTCCAGTGCCTTACCACCCTCAAAGTGAAAAATTTCTTCGTAATGTTTAATCTAAATCTGCCCTCTTCCAGTTTAAGGCCATTCCCCCTCGTCCTATCACTACACGCCCTAGTAAAGAGTCCCTCCCCAGCTCTCCTGTAGGCCCCCTTTAGGTACTGGAAGGCCGCAATAGGATGTCCCGGAGCCTTCTCTTCTCCAGGCTGAACAGCCCCAACTCTCTCAGCCTCTCCTCATAGCAGAGGTGCTCCAGCCCTCAGCAAATGCTCAGAGTTTAGTACAAAGCTGGCATTTAGCAACACAGAGGGTGTTAAGGTTTTACAGTAAGAAATGATTGTGTTTAATATTAGTTTTGTGATATGGGAGTAGGAAGGAAAACCAAGAAGAGGCTGCAGTACCTAATTTTGAGGTTTTCATAGTTTTCCTTAGACGTTATTCCTTTCAAGGCTTTATGAATTTTTTGCAATTCTGCTATCTCTTCTTCAAGCAATAGCTGAAGTTTATAATCATTTGTAGATTTTGACAAAAATCACTATGCAAAGTAGCTGTACCGTATATTTAAAAATTTACATATTTACTTTGGGCACCTCTGCACTGGTGCAGGTGGGATAGGTATACATTTTCAGATCAGGGTGAGAATTATGCCTATTATTGGCTATTAATTGTGGCAATAGTATAGCAGGACCTATAAACCGCTGACATCAGACTCTTTTTGCATGGACACCCCATGGTCTTGATAAAATGCCCAATGCTGTTCTTTTTCACAGCACTTTTCTGTATTTCCTTCTCTAATTTCTCGTTTGTATGTATGACATGGAAGTAAAGGTGTTAGTTATGACAATTTGTACAGATTTATTGACTTTCAAAACGTAAAAAGTCTTAAAGTGCTGATTTGAAATATCAACAATGTGTGTTATCTTACAATTATCAGAGCTGGCAAAGAATAAAACGAACTGTCTTTTACACTAGTAATAAACTTTTGCAAATTTGTAATTAACAGCTGCACCTTGAGAGTCACATTTTTAATGACTTGAAAATTTGCCAATTTGTTTCCATGCATATGAAAGGGAAGAATACTACAGAACAACCCGGCTCCAAATGCTTGCCTTGAAGTCTAGTGCTATACAATGTGATTTGCAGACATTATGTCCAAGTTTGTAATATTTGCTGCTTTGATAAAACTTGATAAAAGTCAAGTTTCATCCAATATTGAATTTTTATGACTACTTAGAAATGCCTGAAAGTTTGTTTCAAAATTGCTGCTGACAGATCTTTTAACTACAGAAGCGCATTAAATTCACTATAATCAGAATGCAATTATTAGATTTATATTATAAAACAACTGTGTTACTGCCTACCAATAATATGAAAGAAAAAGGAAATAAAAATTGCCTATCTTAAATAGTAGCAAAACAGTGATTAATCATCCTGTTCATGTAAACAGGGTTATTTTTCTTTTTATAACATGACATTGAGCCAAAAGTATGTGATTGATTTTATAAATCAGTCACTACCCTGTTCATACCACCATTTTTTTTCTTTTAATGCACTCTGCATTAATATCCTCCCTCTGGCTTGTTTCATTTAATTTCTTCCTTGCCAGTAGAAAGTAACCAGCTATGTATGTTTGAAGGCAGTAAGCACTTCTCCGCCAAAAAAAAAAAAAAAATCACTGAAAAAAAAAATTCCCAGGAGAAGGTAGAATTTGGGGAGCTTCCAGTGGGAATTCAATGATAAGCATGATAGGCTTGTTTTGTGTTTGGAACTAAAGAGTTAGATTTTCTGTTAGGCTTTCAGAAATTGCTCCTGCAATAATAGCTTTACTGCTGTTAAACCTTTCACATAATATGCAACACCTTTCTGACTCTTTATAAGGATTTCCAATATCTAGCAATGGTAGATAACACTCAAGACCACATCCTGACCTTCAGCTCTATGACTGACTAGGCCATTTTTTCACTGTCCTTGCGTCCTTGTGAAGCACTAAGCTTTTTCTCAACCTTTGTTTTTATTTTGATTGCTAACCAGGCAATAGTTCAGCTAGCTTTTCACTTGGTCATAGAAACAGGGAATTTCAGCAAGGCATAAAGCTAGAAATCCAACCAGAGAGGATTTGAACTACAGTTTGAATTGTTTTATTTGTGTTAAACTATTTATTGGCTCCCAAGTGCTAGAGCTCTTCATAACCCATTTAATAAATTCATAATAATTACCATACATACTCATAGTACAGATCTGTTTGTTGTCACTGGGCCCTTTTTACTCAACATATTTTTTTCTTGATCCATTAGTAAAATGTTGTTTCTACTTCATGTCACTGTACCCCTGGTCTTGTAAGAATGAAGGTACTGGGAGCTTTAGCATACTTTTTAATAGGCACTGATGAGAGTATCAAATATTTTTCAAGTATGGTCTGTAAAGCTCTTTTAACAGATTCTCCTGTTGCCTACTTGAGACCACCTACCTTGGTCTGTCTTGTATAGTGATATGGATTGCAATGCTA